>NC_083236.1:49724069-49971668 GCF_032191835.1 Heteronotia binoei
CCAGTAGGAGAACATGTTTAAAAGAGTAGAAGCATAAACATCTTCAGAGGAAAAAAATCAAGCATAGGCTAGGGTGGTCAGGCCATATCAGGACATGCCTACCAAACTGGCAGGTGTTTGGGGGGCAGGGATATGGTGAAGTGTAGCACCTTATGTACCATGATGTCACTTCCTGATAGCTCTACGAATCCCTAGAAATTCTACAGTAAAATCATAGTGATTCCAGCAATTCCTAGAGCTACACAGCATCACTTCTAGGTTTTCCCAGGAAGTTATGTTGCGGTACACAGGACACTGATGAGTTGTTTGTTTGACTGCTTTTTAATTAAGCAGGTTGAAGAACATCTCCCAATGGAAGGATGTTTTCTTATCCTCAAGGCCTCACAATCAATACATTTTCAGAACATCCTGTTCCAACCATCCTTTGAAGAAAAGATGAGGGGCACTATTCTTGCCCATTCTACTGAAGATGGGATTTGTCCATGCTTTATCAAGAAATGAAGATTTGAACCAGAGATTCCTACATAGAAGCGGATTATTCTAATCAGTCCTATACTTCAAATGTGTTCTGCTGATACACTTCAACATAGTCACAGGTGTCCTAAAGGCCAACATTTATCAGACCCACAATTTTTTTAGTTGCTTTGCTTCAGGACTTGTTACTTGTCAGGAGAATGTTTAATTAGGTTTAAGAAAGATCCCTGGAACTTTCGTTAGTATCTCCAGCTTTCGTTAGTATCACAAATTTCATTCCTGATTACTAGCTTCTAAGATTTTCAAGAATTGCCTAAACAGTGGTTAGAGCACCAGACAAGGATCTAGGAAACTTAGGTTAAAATCTGCTCTGCCATAGAAGCTTGCCGGATCACCCTATGCCAGTCACTCACTATTTCAGCCTAGGCTACCTCACAGGGTTGCTGTTGAGCAGTTAAGATGGAGACAGGGAGGACAATAGCACCTGCTACTTTGGGCCCCCCATTGTGGAGAGCAGTAGGGTATGACTATTTGACAAAATAAAATAATTGTTCCACAATGGCTGTGATCAGACGTGCAGTTTGGCCCGATATAGTCATGGACCCCTAAAGGATTAAACAGGCTCGGTCACATCTGCCAACCACATCTGGCAGCTGTTCCCAACTCGCACTCACCTCATCTTAAGATGAGTTGGAGACAGAGTAAATTGATAGTAGTTGAATTCAGGTGCTAACAGATCCCCGTACATTCATCCCATTGATATGTACACTCCCTCAGTGCATGCTCAAACCGGTTTGGAAGTGTGAACCTGTAGTTTCAATTTCACCATTCTGTTTTCTTTTTATGGTAGCACATATGCACATGGGCACACATGCGTACCCAAGAAATGCTTAAAAAATCAATTTAAAAAAAATACTAAGACTAGATTGTGTGTTCCATGGTGGTTGTGCAGCATTTATCTGAATGGCCAACCATGGAAGAAGCACACAGTGTGCCCAGATCAGAGTGGGAATCTGATAAAAAATTTCCATCACAAAATGAAATGGAGTATTTAGCGCCACCTCCAAAGCACCCCAAACTGCCAGTCTGACCACAGCCTAAGAGTGGTTAGAATATAGAGCCCTGGGTTTATATCCTCGCTCTGCCACAAAACTCACTAAATGATCTTCTTTGTCAGTCTAAATTACTTCACACGATACAAGACTAAAATGGAGGAGGGGTGGAATCATGTAAGCCCCACCCCGACACTCCTTGGTGGAAGAGTGGAATAAAAACATATAGAGTTATAAGAGATTTAAAACATTGCACTCCAAACCAGCAGATTCTAATCTTCAATCCTTATGCTGGAAGGAGGAGTAGACCTCTACAGGTCTTTACAGTGCCACAAAATCCCTGTTTTGTTGTGCTGCAATAAACAAAGAAGGGGGGGGGGTTTACACCTCACGTTTCTCTATCTTAAGGAGTCTCAAAACCGCTTACAATTGCCTTCCCTTCCTCTCCCCAAAACAGGCGTTTTGTTAGACAAATGGGGCTGAGAGAGTTCTGAGAGAACTGTGACTGTCCTAAGATCACCAAGCATGCTTCACATGGAGCAGGAAATTAAACCTGTTTCTTCAGATGAGAGTTCGCAGCTCTTAACCCATGCTGGCTCTCTAACATGACCATCCATCTGTAATTTCAAAAATGTAACCAACACTCAGGGCTTCTGTTTCCCCCATACACATTGCCCACATTGATCCCACAGAGCAAAGACTCAATTAAATTCTCTGGAAGAGCCAAGCTTTTCCCTGGACCTATTGGCCTGTTTTTTGTTTTTGTTTTTTAAAAAATCAGGGCTGTAGACATCACCCCAGTTGTTGATTACCCTCAGAAATGTTTTTGTGTGAGTTATTTCTAGTCTGAATATGCCAGCTAGCTTTGCTTTCTATCCATTGGGTTGCATTAAAGACCCATCTGCTATCAGAAATTTTGCAACCATGAAGGTACTTACAGACCACAATAATAATAAAGCAGAACAGTTTAGGTAAAAGAGGCTGAGAATTAGCTCTACATGCTCTGACTTTTAGCTCTTAAAGAGACTTTTTTCCGTCAATAGTATTTCCAAGGTATGTATTAATGGGGAGGAATCTTAGCTATACTACTGCTGTTCAAGTCAGTAGGAGCCATGCAGCCAAAAATGAATGCAGTGCTTTAAAGAAAAAACAACCAATACTTATTGCTCACATACAGTGAACTTTTTCCAGTCCTAAATATCTTACCCAATTTTTTTACTGTTGTTTAGCTTCCACAGGAGGATTATTAGTTAGTTTTATGGCTTTAATTGCTTGCCAAATTTGGCATTTACAGACCAAGCCCCTTTCCCACTTCTGCCAGTTTTAAAACTGTGTTCTGAGGACACTCATGTGCTGTTTAAAAACTTGACAACAGGCCTTGTTGGCCTGTGGGTTTTTTTCTCCCTCAGGACAGGGATAGCTAACACAGTTGTAGTGGTTCAATCTGGATCTGAATTCCCTCTCTGATGAGGACGCTTGTTGGGTTATTAGGAGCCAGTTATTCTGTCTCAGCTCTAACCTATGTGTATGCAGTTCTGTGCAGAACTATGTACAGTTCTGGAGGCTTCTTTTCAAGAAGGATGTGGACAAAATGGAGCAGGTACAAAGGAGAGAAACGAGGAAGATCAAGGGCCTGGAGACCAAGGCTGAGGGACTTGGGGAAGAGGGACTGGGGAAGAGGAGGTTGAAGGGAGATGTGATTGCTCTCTTGAAGAATTTGAAGATCTATCAGTTAGAGGAGAGCAGGGAGCTGTTCCTATTGGCAGCAGAGGAGAGGAATTGCAATAACGGGTCTAAATTAAGGGTGGGAAGATACCGGCTGGATATTTGGAAAAAGTTTTTTTTACAGTAAGAGTTGTTCAACAGTGAAATCAGCAACTGAGGGAGGCACTGAACTCCCCCTCATTGGCAGTCTTGAAGCAGTTACTATAATACAGGGCTTTTGGGGTAGAAAAAGCCCAGTAGGAACTCATTTGCATATTAGGCCACACACTCCTCCAAGAGCTTACAGTAGGTCCTCCGATTGGTTACATAAGAGGGGTGTGGCCTAATAGGCAAAGGGATTCCTGCTACAAAAAAAGCCCTGGCTACTCGAAGAACCCTATTTCTACCTGGTCCCATCTTGTGTCACCTTTGGAGAACTACTGAGAAGCAGTGCTTGCCAAGCAAGTTTATTTCCTTTCTTTTGGACTGAGAAGCTGCCTTAGCATTGAAATCCCCACTCTGCCGTGGAGTCCTGCTGGGTGATTTTGGGCCCACGGTTTCAGCCTAATTTACCTCACAGGGCTGTTGTGAGGAGAAAACAAAGGAGAAAAGAACAATATACACCTTCACTGGGTCCCAACTGGAGAGAAATGCAGGGCAAGTGAATAAACACACACACACAATTATTTGATTGATATTTCTTGTGAAGAACTGTTTCTATGTTTTTGAGATTAACTCACTTGGATCTCCAAGATCCACCTGTTAGGATTCTAAATTCAGAAAACTTTTAGATATTTTACTGCTAGTTCTTTCTTAGTTCCCTGTGACCACAGCCCTATTGCATCCAGTTGTTTTTCCATTAAAAGTTTTTAATAAACTATGCGGCTTCCCATCCACTATTCAACTCTCTTCTGACTGGCTCTCTCATCTTCAGCTGTTTTCTAGGCCAGCTCTGGCTGCCAACTACATCCCATTTACTTTGGAGCCATCCTACTGGAATCAATAGGTCTGTTCCAGAAGGAGTGAGTTGTGGATTGTGGCCTTTGCAATTTTCAATATAAATCTACTAATAAATCCTCCAAAATCCAGTGCCAGAAGATACTCATTACAGACACCCGAAAAATCTGTAGTGATGTTGTTTATAACACCACAATTTTTATTAAAACTAGCAGCATACACAAACAAAACAGAACTAGAGTGTTTGTTATTGGTTCACAAATAAGCTTGCAGTAAGATGGCTAAAATTTGATCATAAGCTAAGGGGAAAGTCCTTTTTAATGTTGGGGAGGGGTAAAAAGTATCGTTCACATAAAATATCACTCAAAGAAAGGCAATTCTTTGTTCACTTTCACAGGCACAAAGGGACTATTGTCCTTCTCACACTAAAATATCTTACTGCTCATTTTCAATACATAAATGACAAAAAAAACCCTCCAGAGACTACATCATATTTCTTTAGGATTAGTCAGATTTCCTTTTCATGTACATCAATTTCTTGCTTCCCTTTACCACATGAACAGTTCTTGCAAACATGAAGTTGGACCCAGACTGACATGCAATCCTAAAAAGAGTCACACCCTTCTAAGTTCATTGAAGTCAATGGGCTTAGAAGGGTATAACTCTATTTGGGATGGAACTATAAATTTTCCTTCAGTGGAACTGCCCCCCCCCATCCTACCCCACTGATCTCCACAACAAGCTATTCCTGAAGGACAGAGGACCCCAAGGAACAGCAGAAGGGGGGCTTTGCCCTTGGAAGTGGGAATAAATGTAAACTCCAAATTTAGTCTGAAGCCAACCCATGATCAAGACTACCCCAGGTTGTTCCAAAGGTAGCTGAGACTTACGGTTCTTATCCCATAATATCTATCCTCTCTACCAAGCTGAGATATTACAAGATGTTTCAGCTACAATCCCTTGGTTTCTTTCTTGGAGTTTTCATCATGATCACTTTGGGTTTACAGATGGGACAATTAAGATGGAATGTAGCAGAGATAACATCTCACCCATGGTTTTTATAATAATTACTAATATTTGGATAAAAAGATCAACCTCCTAAACTTGGTGAGTCTTTAAATCTCAGTCAATTAACTTCACCTACTGGGAGCACAGAATCTCACTAGAGGCTGATCGCAGATAGATGGAAATCTTGCCATCCTTTATTGTCCTGATGATGATCTCTTAAACCACATCTGGTTTGAACCTCCACATCCACTTTCCCCTTAATATAAATACCAACAATAGTTTTACAGAGCAGACCAATGAGACGGAGATGCAATTTTCCTCACCATGCAGACACCTGCAGTAAATCATTGGCTTGCCATGTCTACCTCTTTGAACTGTGTGCATGTGTAAACTGTCATCAGGTTGCAGCCAATTTATGACAACTCTTCATGGAGTTTTCAAGGTTAAGAGAAGTTCCGTTTGCCCTTGCCCTCCTCTGCATAGCAACCCTGGAATCCTTTGGTGGTTTCCCAGCCCTGAATTCTAAAAACTAACCAGGGCCAACCCTGATTACCTCTTGAAAACTGATGAGATCAGGATAGCCTGAGCCATCCAGGTCAGGGCACCATTGTGAATTACCCCTTCGTAAGTGGTCATTGTTTTCTCTCTTTTCCCTCAAAGAGACTGACTTCAAGTCAACCATCCCTTCCATTTTACAGACGGGACTGGTGGGAAAGGGACCATCAAAAAGGCTATACTGGTGACTGAGACCTGCGCGGACAAAAATAACATCAGATGGGATATGTACTAAGGAAACAAATTTTATGAGACTGGAATTAAAAAAAGCTGGTTGTATTTAACCCAGCAATGCTTAGGAGATAGCATTTAAGGGCCTTCCCAAATCTACGTCGAACACACCATCTACGAGGTTACCCCCATCTTTCTTGCATGTAATATGCTTCTCTTTGTGGGCATTTTCAGACCTTAACAGAGAGAGAGAATGTTTTCAAAGGAGAATAAAAATGAAGTCTCTGTGTAGCTGCTTATAGGAAGTACGGTATATCGTTATAGAATACAACAATTCTTATTCTTACGATAAGGGCAAATCAGAAACAGTTGACACCTTTGTTCACATACTCTGTAAACACCTTGATGCCTGTCTTTCAGTTAATTCAGGGTGATGATGCAGTACAGCAGGAATATCAAGAGAATTCCCCCCATTTTTAAAGCCAACCAGTTAAAACTAGATTAATTGGATGACAACGGAAGAAGGAAAAAAATGTAAATAAAATAAATGCTTAGTTACATGGACAATTTCACAAGCAGCATGCTACGATTTTTTTACACATAAGATTACTAACAAAATGGCTGTGTTCAAGATCAGGAAAGATAAACACTTTTTTTCATTAAAAATAAAGCGGTAGAGTAATTTGATTACAGCTACAATCAGATACTACATTCTAGAGGAGAACAATGTCTTTGAAACTACACAACTCTCTGGCTACAAAACCGTGATTTGCACATTTAGAATGATAAATTTAAAGCTATCAATAGTAAATCAATTGCAGGTATAGCAGATAAAACTGGAATAATTCATCATATCACTATATTGAAAATACAGAAAGGACAGGGATGTAATGGAAGGCTTTGACTGTAATTTGAAATCTGGTTTTAGGTTTTTCAAGGGCAATCTTTTCCGCAGAAGTTGAACATACACATTAAAAGCCATCCATCAGCCACATATGATCCAAATATACTAATGATTTTTATTGGTCAGATCTTGAAAGAGAGGTTTATTTTAATGGAGTATGCATTAATTAACCCAGCATGTATTATCTCGCAGCATATCTGGCCAAAAACTTTCATTTACACATGTTTATTGTGAAATGTTTGCATTCCCAACATTTGAAGCCCACACACAGATTATTTCATACTTCTCTTCTGAGCACTTAACAAAAGTTAAAAGAAGTTATTGTTTTTGATTAATGCATTGAAAAAAAAAGTTTCAAAAACCAGATGCTCAGAAGAAACGCATTCTTCATTAAAACACTGAAGCCACATTCTTATGAAAATGAAGCACTTAAAACAGAAGTTATGCAGACTGATTTTTGATCACTGGAGGTATTCCACAGAGGATGAACTTTGTCAGCTTCTCCACAGGACTCACATTAGTGTTTCAGTATTATTTTTCAAACAATATAGCAACGGATTTAACTTTATCAATCCTTTAGAAAATGAAAACCACAGTAGATACACAGATATGCAGGGTGGTGTGTTACAGATGGGAGTTCTAAGACTGTGGTTGTCATCTTTTGATTAAGAAAAGGAAATGATTTCACTAAAAAGACATCCCTCTTGTGTTGTTTTGTTATAACTGAGTTTGTACTTTCCACCGTACTGGACATATTTATTGAGTCTCATAAGTTACTTCACGGTTACCAACATCAGTGTAATCTCAACAAACTATCTTTTTTCTTGCCAATTATCTAAATATCATAACTATAAAATATCTTAAAACATTCTCTGTCGTGTAAACATCTTAGCTACAAAGTCTTAAGTGTAAACAGTACGCGGCATCAGAACGATTTTAAGCGATGTTATAAAAAAAAAACCCTGCTCTTAAAAACTAAACAAAAATGTAAAGCTTCCATCTGGTTTATGATTTTTCCACTGCATAACTGCTGCTGTGTGCCAGTTTGCTGAACCATGGCTTGCTAAAAAGATTGCTGGGGTTACAGAAAGAGGGGGTAAATTCACAAAGAACAGGACTTTAATGGCAGAATTTTTTCTCTCCGTTTCCCTCCCATTGCCCTGATGTAGCTCAAACAGAATTAAGAGAAGACCATTGAAAAGACAGGGAATTTTTTTTTAAAGAATGTTTTTTAAGGCAGCCTGTTCAAAAGAGAACCATTTGCATAAAGATTAATGTTTTGCAAAAGGTGTCATTTAAGCAATTACAGTCAGCTCCTTCGCGATGCTATACCCATAACTGCCATCACCAAACTGAAGCAACTTTATGCTTCTTTACAATCTGTATACAAATGCTTAAATATAGACAGTGAATTGCAGACTGGAGAAGGGGTGTGGGGGGGAGAGATGGGAGAGGGAAAGGAGAAGGGAGGAATAACTTGCAGACTCACTTTGCAAAACCCTGATTTAAATCGAAGGAGATATTAACTTAGAAAACCCCATAGACTTTCCCACTGATTCCAAAGTCCAGCGGAAGCCACATCACACAGTTACCTTTTCTGAGGAGAGTTGTTAGAAAGAAATGTGACATTTAACTCATTCCAAGCAGAGAACCTGATTATCTAGAACAGGGGTACGGAACGTTAGCTCTCCAGATGTTTTTTGCCTACAACTCCCATCAGCCCCAGCCAGCTTGGCCAATGGCTGGGGCTGATGGGAGTTGTAGGCAAAAAGACATCTGGACATCTGGAGAGTCTTTTTGTAGGCAAAAAGACATCTACCCCTGATCTACTAGTCCAAACCTAAGACTTGCTGAGTTAGAGAATAAATACTTAGGTTGGAGGCAAATCAGCTGCAGAAAGTTCCAAACTGTGGCATAATACCAGAGTTGGAGGGACATGACCCAGCACTGCAGGCTAATATTCCAGTGTAAACACTGAAACTGTGGTGCCAGGTAAGTATGCCTTAACTTTAGAAATTTCAGGCATTAGGAGAACAAAACCTTAGACTCTAGGAACTGTATTCTAGACCCTATTATCTGTGGCACCACCATGTCTGAAGCGCAAGCTGCTATCTTGTATTCTTCTCTGTTTAGCCACCACCACTGGGGATAACCAAATGGTGGTTCTTTGTAGGGGCAGGGGAGGGGGTTGCAGCAGGAACTCCTCTGCATATCAGGCCACACACCCCTGACGTAGCCAGTCCTCCAAGACCTTATAGTAGGCTCTGTAATAAGAGTCCTGTAAGCTCTTGGAGGATTGGCTACATCAGGGGTGTGTGGCCTAATATGCAAAGGAGTTCCTGCTACAAAAAAAGCCCTGTGCAGGGGTATGCATCCAGATATGCCCAACCTGAAATTAAACCCAAAATTAGCTGTTTCAAGTCAGCAAAGTGAAATCTGAAGCAACACCAAACACTCCTGAAATTTTCAGAGTAGCGAAAGTTTATCCCCTGGAATTTCAAGAATGTTTGGTTTTCAGGGAAGCTTGGGAGTGAGAACGGAGAAAGAGGAATCTGGCCCCAAAACAGCTGTTAGTCAGCATCAACTAAAAATGTAAAGGGATTAGAATACCCAGCTGATGGTTAGGAAGAGGGGAGGCCATGTTTACTTGCCTTTGGAAATAATGGAGCCAGTATTTCCTACTTGCTAAAGAGACCAGCTCTACCCATAGGAAATTATTTCCTATGGGTAAACCTGGCTTCTCTCATAAGAAATAATAGCCCCATTAGTGGTACCAAGGCAAATTTGGCCTCTAGTCATCGTTACTGGAAAACGGCGGGTGGTTGGCTGGGCTGAAGGGGGCTCCAGCACTTCCATGAGGTTAGATTGCCCTGCCTGATTGGCTGGTGGGCTCCTGACTTCCGGCAAGGTTTTGCTGCCTGCCAAATGGGTCAGGAGTTGCTGTATTCCTGGCTACACCTCCCAGGAAGCCAAGAGCCCACCTGCCAATCAAGCGGGGCAGTGAAGCCTTCCAAGAGTGCAGGAGCCTGCCTGCTAATCGAACCAACCACTCACCATTTTCTGATGCTCGCTAGGAAAGTACCTCTCTGTCAGACTATCTGCTGTTGTCCCTTTAAATTTTAATCAGACTAGAAGTCCAGTCAGGTGAACAAAGGACAGTTTTATCATCCACTGGAAGTAATGAGCCATGACTTCATGGGCTGCAGAGAGACCAGGTCTACCTACAGGAAATCATGGCCCCATTATTGCCAGTAGCTGGTAAACTTAGCTTTGGTCCACCCAACTGGGCTTCTGGTGGTGGAAAATGCTGTCAAATCACAGCAGACTTATGGCAAGCCAACCCCTCATGGGTTTTTCAAGTCAAGAGATGTTCAGAGCTGGTTTACCATTGCCTGTCTCTGCATAGTTACCCTAGATTTCCTTGGTGGTCTCCCATCCAAATTTTAACCAAGACCAACTCTGCTTAGCTTCCAAAATCTGAAAAGATCAGGCTACCTGGGCCATCCAGTTCAGTTTTCCTACTCCCTTTAAAACCTGGCCTCTGTCCAGGGACTATCAGTTGTTCATCAGCATTAACCATTAGAGGATTCTAGTTCCTTTAAAATGTAAAGGGACTGGAGACACCAACTGAGAGCTGATTGATATGACCAGCTATCTCCCTCCCCTCCCTTCAGCTCCTCTCTCTCATCTGGGGCAGGGGGTGGGGGGACAAGGTGATTTGACAAACAGCCCTGAATGTTCAGGGGTGGGGGACAAGGTGATTTGGCAAACAGCCCTGAATGTTCAGAATCCAAAAAAGTATCTCCCCCTAAAATCCCAAAACAAGCATCCAGAAATTAACACAATTTTTTGAAAGTGTAGAGCTCTCATTCTATGGCTAAAATATCTATGCTGTCTTGGGCCCTGTGCAACAGAGTATAACCACCACCACCTCTTTCTGTTTAATACTGTCCCTTCCTCCTTTTACCACTCCTCTACCATGCACTAGCCCTTCCCCTTTGGCTCCACCCACCATCCTCTAACCACACTCCTTAGAGCTATGAAGTATAGAACAGGTTGGTAGGAGAGGGAGAGGGAGACCAGACTTCTGTCTCTAAGGGAGCCCAACATTGGGGTAGGCTTCACAACCTCCCACTGGGGGCAGGAGTTCCCCCAGTTTCTGGGCTCCCAACCTGCCAGCACACAGCTGGCTGGCGGGAGGATCCCCACCCCCAAAGAGCTCTGTTGCTCTGTCCCAACATGACGGTGTCATGCAGGGGATGCTCTAGCAATTCGAGTAAGAGTTTTCACCCAAATTACTAGAGCGTCCCAGCATGATGATGTCACTTCCATGCATGCAAGAAGATTCCCCCCACCAGGAGCCAGATAAGGCCTGGCAACCCTAGTTGGAGGCAGCAGAAGTGGGCCCTCATTAGGCCAACAGCAGCCCTGATTCAACCAGGAGACATAATGGTCACAGGAGTTCACCCTGGGCCTGGGGAAACTTTGTGCTTCAATAAGCACTGGGCTGCTCTTAAGTCTGCCAGTTTCTGCTTATCAGGTTGCCAGTTTGAACACTCGATACAATTTCTATTTTTGCAATGGCATTCTATGCTCTGCAAAACACAGAGGCAAAAGAATATGGCAAAATATTCCTAAATATTAAAGGGTGTATCTGTCCACACAACACTTTGACCGATTTCTCACTCACCTTATGCCGCTCTCATGTTCCTATTCTCAGTGGGGTTTCCTTCCGATTTCACGCTATCTGCCCTGGGGCTACAAGTAACGTCAGCGGTTTTGCATGGCAAACAGAAACTGGGTTTTAGAGGTTTCTGTTTGCTGCGTGAAAACACCGTTACTTGCAGCCCCAGGGCAAATAGCGTGAAGTCGGAAGGAAGCCCCGCTGAGAAGAGGAACGTGAGAGCAGTGTAAGCTGAGTGGGAAATTGGTGTGTGTCCTCAGAGACCAGAAGAACCATGCAGAATTTCTCTAGAAACAGAATGCCAAGGAAGGGAAGAAGGGAAAGCTGAAGGGGGCAAAAAAAAAAAAAAGGTAGGTTGGCTAGTGGGTGGGAAAGAGGCAGTAGAAGAGGAGAGGCTATGGGGGGCTTTCAGGAAAGGAAAACAGGACATAGTGGGGAGGAGAAAATGAGATGCCCCCAACGAGTCCCCACAGCCCCCTCCCCCATCTTGTATCTATCTACACATCAACAGGTTTTAAGAATCAGTGCATGCCCCCAAAGTCTAAGAAGTTCAGAACACAAAACATGACACCAGGGCAAAGCTGTGCAGCATGTTCTTACCTGGAGCATATAGAAAACTGTGGTCTCAGTAGTCTGTACACATGATGAGAAGGACCTGACGTCCTCTGAAAAAAACAATCCTGGTTCAGAGAAGAACTCAGAGGAGGTCCCTTAATCGCTCCACCTCAGTTTTCCCCATCTGTGAAAACAGAAATAAATTCCAGCTGACACAGACAGCTCTTGTTCATGTATTACCACAAGTATCAACTCTGCAATGCTGACAACCTTTGAGTTATATTAGTTTCCATACTTTAGCAGTCTGATAGCCCAGCCTAGCATGATCTTGGAAATAAACAGGGTCATGGTTACCACCTGGATGGGACACCACCAAGGAAGACTGGGGATGTTATGCAGAAGAAAGCAATGGTAAACAACCCCTGTTCACCTCTTGCCTTGAAAACCCCATGGTTCTAGGGTCCCCAAGAGTTGGGTGTGACTTGATGGTGCACAATTATTATTATCCAATACTTAAATGTGCTAACAAGGCTACTTTAAAGGATAGCCAAATACAAAGCACCATGCTGCCTGTTGGGCTCAGCTGCATCAGGCCCTAAACCAGGGGTCCCCAAAATTTTTGATCTTCTTGGCACCTTTGGAATTCTGATTTAGGGTTGCCCGGTGCCAGGTGGGGCCTGGAGATCTCCCACTTTTACCACTGAGTTCAGCTGGCAGAGATCAGCTTTCCTGCAGAAAATGGCTGCTTTGAAGGATGGATTCTACGGCATTGTACCATGCTGAGGCCCCTCCCCTCCCCAAACCTCACCCTCTCCAGGGACTTTCCAACACAGACCTGGCAACTTTACGATGGTGGGCGCAATCACAAAATGGCTGCGACAGGAGGCAAAGCCAGCCACAAAATGTCAGAGAACAGAATTAGATGTAACACGAATAATAATCTTTCAACATTTCAGGCAGAAGCTCTATTTAACAGGATGTCTTTTTATCGACACAACCAACCAGAAGCCCTGTGGGGCAAAAGCCCTATACATTCCTGCCCACTTTCTGAAGGCAGGCACCAGGAAAGTGTTGGTGGTCACCATGGAACCGACTGGCAACATATTGAGGACCCCTCCCCTAAACATTTGCTTTAGGGATGCCAAGTCCAATTCAAGAAATATCTGGGGACTCTGGGGGTGAAGCCAGGAGACTTTGGGGATGGAGTCAGGAGACATGGGGCAGAGCCAGGAACAAGGGTGTGACAAGCATAATTGAACTCCAAGGGAGTTCTGGCCATCAGATTTAAAGGGACAGCACACCTTTTTAAATGTCTTCCTTCCATAGGAAATAATGAGGGATAGCGGCACCTTCTTTTGGGGCTCATAGAATGGGACCCCTGATCCAATCATTTTGAAACTTGGGGGGGCGGGTATTTTGGGGAGAGGCACTAGATACTATACTGAAAATTTGGTGCCTCTACCACAAAAAACAGCCCCCCCAGAGCCCCCAATACCTACAGATCAATTCCCCATTATATCCTATGAGAATCAATCTCTACATAGGGAATAATGAAGTGTCCAGCAGACATTTCCCTCCCTGCCCCCCGTTCTGGCGACTCTGAAGCGAGGGATTGGCATCTCTACTCACAAGTTGCCAACTTCTTCAAAGTAAGAGAGACACACCATCCCAAGAGGAAGCCTTTCCAATTGGAGGCTGAAGCCTCCAGAGGTGGAAAGTCACATGGTGGCTGTGGGGGCGGGGCTTCCCCCCACCAGCCAGCTGACTAATTTGCTTTGAGGCATCTACATCAGGCCTGTACAACATAAGGCCTCTGGGCAAATGGAAGGCCCTACTCTAAGGTAAGGTAAGGTAAAATTTTATTTGTATCCCACCCTCCCCCGCCAAAGCAGGCTCAGGGTGGCTGATCATTTGTGGTCCCCTAAGGGCTTTTTTTGTAGTAGGAACTCCTTTGCATTTTAGGCCACACACCCCTGATGTAGCCAATCCTCCAAGACCTTATAGTAGGCCCTGTATTAAGAGCCCTGTAAACTCTTGGAGGATTGGCTACATTGGTGGGGGGGTGGCCTAATATGCAAAGGAGTTCTTGCTACCAAGAAAAGTCGTGGGGAAAAAAGAAGACGACTGCAGATTTATACCCCGCCCTTCTCACTGAATCAGAGACTCAGAGTGGCTTACAATCTCCTATATCTTCTCCCCCCCACAACAGACACCCTGTGAGGTGGGTGGGATTGAGAAGGCTCACACAGCAGCTGCCCTTTCAAGGACAACTCCTGAGATAGCTAGGGCTAACCAAGGCCATTCCAGCAGCTGTAAGTGGAGGAGTGGTGAATCAAACCCGGTTCTCCCAGATAAGAGTCCACACACGCTTAACCACTATACCAAACCTATTGTTTGCAGACTTCGTCCACCTCACTACCAAAATGGAGGGATTGAGAGGGAACCTGCACCATGTTTCATGCTGCGTCTTCTCTCCCAAGTTTCAGAGTTGTGCAATTGAATGGCTGTCAGTTTTTCCAGGTTGTTGCAGTTTGCTGAACTCTGATAATCCCTAAAATCAGGGCTTTTTTTTGTAGCAGGAACTCCTTTGCATATTAGGCCGCACACCTCTGATATAGCCAATCTTTCAAGAACTTACAGGGCTATTAATACAAGAGGACTGGCTACGTAAGGGAGGTGTGGCCTAATATGCAAAGGAATTCCTGCTACAAAAAAGCCCTGCCTAAGATAGAAAACTATAATGTGTGGAAACAGACACATATGTGCATGTTTAGAAATACATCCTTCATACCAATACACTGAGACACAGCTGGGACCGGCTGCATCTCCCGGCAGTGCTTGCCAAACAGAACATGTGGAAGTCCCTTCATGTGGGAACCATCTGATGAGACCAGTAGGCACAGAAAGAAAAAGGAGAAATGAGGGTGTGATGGAAGGTAAGAGACTTGTGGGATACAGAAAGTGAGCAACAATTAGGGGTGTGGAGTCCTGCAGATGCAAGAGCATTAGTAACAGAGCTGGCACAGGCTTGTTCTTTTTATGCACAGAAAGGAAAACAAAATGACAGAAGGCAGAGAATTGGGTGGGGAGGGTGTTAAAGAGTGACCCCGAAAAAGAGAGGAGCAGAGAGTTAACACAGATGAGTATACAGAATGACACAGGCTTGGATGCTAAAATTCCCTTCTGGCAGGTGAAACATCTTGCTCTAGAGGAAATGAATTCTTCCTCTGGAAGGAGATTCCTCATTGAATGGAAAGAAGTTATAGGTTCCAGCCTATAGCATTGCAGCCTCCTTAAATTAATAAATGTTTTAAAGTGGTCTTCAGAGGGATTTGAACTGAGCGCTCTGACCAACATGTTCACTTGTTCCAATATACCTGAAATATTGCACACACAGGAAAAAGAGAGAGAGAGTGCTGTTTGCTGGTGCAGAATAGGAAGCCATAAATTAGCTCCACAAACGCAGAAGAAAACTCGCCATATTAAGTTTTACCGCATTACTTGTACTTCAGACAGTTTACATGTCTTAAGTTTACATGACTTAGTGAAGCCCCAGAAATCCTTGTTTGGGGCCAATCCAGGGCTTATTTCACATGCGGGAAAATGTACTCTCTTTTTTTAAAAGTAACTTGTCGAGTATGCAAACTTCCCTCGTCAGCCGCGGATTTTAAGGTCATGTGCTTAGGCATTTGTTGAAGTCACAATTCAAACAGTGCCTTGCATTTCAATCTGCAGTTCTCGGTCTTCGTTAATTACATGAGCCATCCAGCCAGGGAACAAAAACAACACTTGACAGAATGGATCAAAATGTATATAGATGAATATACAATTCAGAAATTTATGCTGTGTTGGTTACTTCTAAGAGTTATGTGCTATTGTTTGTACCCCTGATTGGATGACTAACTGACCGACGCAGCAGAAATTCTGAATTGTATACTCAACTTGTCGTTCAACTTGCTCTTCACACGACATCGGAGAGCTCCCCAACACACCCAGTCGTAAGGGGAGGGGTGGGGGGGAGACACATGTACTTGATATAACCAGTAGTTAAAGACAATCAATTATCAAGTTTCAACAAAATCAAGAAGTATTCACTGCAGAAAATTTTACAAGCGACTCTGGAATGACATTCACGTGACAGGATTGTGGATGTGTAACTAAAGCAGGGGGGGATCATTTAAATATTTAGACAGTAGAAATAATTGATTCTTTAATAGGATAATAAGGAAAAGAGGCCCCTCATGCTTACTAACACTTCCACCCTAAGCAGAGTTAGCCTGCTGATTCCAAAGGAAACAGGCCAATTTACACATTACGGAGAAAACAGCTGGGTTTGGGGTCCCCAACCCCACGTCCTGCACAGCTGTCATGTGACTTGGGGGTTCTCCTCAATTCCCACATGCATGGTGCTCCATTCGGATTGTGACTGTGACACATGTGGAGAAGGGGTATAAGCCTTCCCCACTGTGCTGTTTTCCTGATCAGCGCTAAGAATGTACTCTTTGATCAATAGGGAAACTAACCTGTATGCTTGAGGGTTTCCTCAACAGACCAATCAGCCAGCACATTCCCATGAACCATTACGATCCAGAACATGGAAGGAGACTGAAATCCCTTTCCACACATGCCACAGCCACAATACAAATTCGGCATAATGGACACGGGAACTGGGGAAAACCTGTAACTTACATGTCATTGTTCAGACAGTCAGCTGGTGTTCTCTAAAATGTGTGAACTGGGCTTACTAGATGGGTGTAACTCTGTTTACGTTGAGCAGAAAAAGAAACGTTAATAGGTGCAGCTTTTCTTACACTTGTATAACAACAATCCCTTAAAATAAATGCAAATGGTGCACAAACCTTCCTTTCTTCTCCATGGGGTCTTTTTAGGTTTAGTTTGGGAAGTCCAGGGCTATTTTTGTAGAAAAAGTTCAGCAGTGACTCATTTGCATATTAGGCTACACCTCTTGATGTCACCATTGTTTTGCACAAGACTTTTTGTGCGGCCTTATATGTAAAGGAGTTCATGCTACAAAAAAACCCTTAGTAACCGGAATGTCATGTTTAACCACAGTTCTTTGGACAATGGAAGAAGCAGGGCAATACAATCTGAGCCTATCAGAAAGCAATGTTCCCTTTAAGCTGCAGAGTCTTGTGAGCAAAAATGGTACTTTGTGAGCTACTGGCATAAAAGCTGTGAGCTACTGCATAAATTAGTGTGCTTTAGGGTCATCCTTACTGAGCTAAGAGAAGAGCCCCGTGGCGCAGAGTGGTAAAGCTACAGTACTGCAGTCGGAGTCCTCTGCTCACAACCTGAGTTCAATTCCAGTGGAAGCTGGTTCAGGTAGCCAGCTAAAGGTTGACTCAGTCTTCCATCCTTCCGAGGTCGGTAAAATGAGTACCCAGTTTGCTCCGGAGAAAGTGTAATGACCGGGGAAGGCAATGGCAAACCACCCCGTAAAGAAGTCTGCCGTAAAAATGTGTGAAAGCAGCATCACCCCAGAGTCAGAAACGACTGGTGCTTGCACAGGGGACCCTTCCTTTTTTCCTTCCTGAGTTAAGACAAAAATGTGTGAACTGGAGGCTAAAAATCTGTGAGCTAGCTCACGCTAACTCAGCTTATAAGGGAACACTGTCAGCAAGCCAAGTCGGTGCAAGCTTTTTCTTAACCACAGCTACACTTGAGTGCAGCCAACGAGTGAGCAAAACCATTACAAACTCTCTGCAGCCCTGTAAACCTGTAAGGCATTGCTGCAGACTTAACTGATTGACAGATCACAGTGCTTTGATTTATTAGGCACACATTTGGTCAAATACTGCAAACAGCCATGCATGCACGTGGCTGCCCCTACTCCCAAAGCTGGCCGTAGTGAAAAATTACTTCTCTGGGTGATCCTAGCAGAACAAGACCATGTTAACGCACAACTCTCAAGGGAAACAAAAATTAATTTGGCAGTTTGATACATTTGATTTCTTATTCCAGGTATTAAAAGAGAGTTGCCGTGGGTTATCCAAAACAATGCAGCTAGGGGAGGGCAGTGGTGGTGGTGGGGTTTTCATGGGAAATCCATAAGTCCAGATCAGTTAACAAAACACACAGGCACATTTTGAATTATCATCAGGTAATCATCCATAGAAAGGAGATGTTAAATGCTCCAAAATCTGTACCCCAGAAAAGCAAGCAGTCTCCCATCTTGGCTGCAAATCATTTGCAAAAATCTAGCTGGCATTCCTTTTTACTTAATCACTAATAAAGTTTGAGTGGAACTCCCCCCCCCCCCTCTTTTTGCAATGCTCCTTTTCTGTACAGCTATTGTTCCCTTCAGATCTCAAATGCAATTGAGAGTTATAATTACATTTTTAAAATAGCATTAAAATGACATTAAGGGTCATAATTGGAGCTTCTTATACTTATGCACAGACCTTCTAGGATTAGCAGAAGGTCTCCCATATGGTTCATTTGGTAGATACCTTATTAGATATCTAGATATTATATGTTGGAAAACTCAGTCCAATCATTGGCAACCATCTCTGTTCTTCAGTTGGACTGAATTTGTCCACACAATGGCAAAAATAAGAAGACAAGGCCAGTTTGTTGTATTGGTTAAAAAGAGCATGGACTAATCTGGGAGAACTAGGTTTGATTCCCTACTCTTTCAAATGCAGCTGCTGATGTGATCTTCTGTCATTCACAAGTTGTGTCAGAGCTGTTCCTCTGAAGAGCAGTCTCTGTCAGAGCTCTCTCAGTCCCACCTACCCAACAGGGTGTCCGTTGTGGAGAGGGGAAGGGAAAGGGCATTCTAAGCCACTCTGAGACTCCGAGTGAAGGGTGGGTTATAAATCCAATCTCTTCTCTCTCTTCTCTGACCTGGAGACTGTTTGCAGAAAATTGTATTGCACACATTTTTCAGTTATGTTCCTCAAGAAAAGAAAAAGAGGGGGACCCAAAATGGTCCTAGCTTAGAACACATTGACCAATTTCCCACTAGCCTTATGCCGCTCTCATGCTCCTCTTCTCTGCTGAGCTTCTGTCGGATTTCACACTATCTGCCCTGAGGCTGCAACTAGCTTTGCCTTTTTTGCGCGGCAAACAGAAACTGGTTTTAGAGGATCTTGTTTGCTGCGTGAAAAGGTGGAGAGAGTTGCAGCCCCGGGGCAGATAGTGAGAAATCTGATGGAAGCTCCGCAGAGAAGAGGAGTGTGAGAGCGGTGTAAGGCTAGTGGGAAATCGGTCATAGACTTGCATAGCCCAGGCTAGATTGGTTTCATCACATTTTAGAAGCTAAGCAGGGTCAGGTATTTGAAGAGAGAAGTCAAGGGTTGCATTTCAACATCTCTTGCCTTGAAAACCCAAAAAGGGGTCACTGCAAGTTGGCTGTGGCTTTACTGCAAAAAAAAAAAAAACACCCTCATTTTTTTAATTCCAAGCTAGAACTTGAGGAAAATCAAATTTGTCTTTTTTAATTTATCTCATTTATTTAAAACATTTTATGCTACCTTTCTACCCAAGTACCTGCCCTCAAGGCAACCAACAATCAAAACCATTAAACAAGGTTTTAAAAACACATATTATAAAACCAATTAAAAACCGCATTTAAAAAAGAAGCTCCAACAGTTAAAACACATAATCAGAAATGAAGGTCTGTGAAGGAACGCCAAGCAAAACAGATAAGTCTTCACCCGCTAGAGGAAGGCAATGATCCTCCCTCCCCGCAACATCCCAGAAGCAACAAACTATTGTCGCTGTGATGTGGTCTTTAATCCTACAAGATGACACAATTTTTTACCGAACAACTATTCTTGGCAACTTCCAAGGAATGTTGGTTGTCCAACATGTTAATAGTTGGTTGTTGTTTTTTTACATAATACATTTTTCACTTAGAACTACAAAAACCGAATATAATACGTAGCGCAGGAAACAAAAGTCGCCTTACAAGATTGTGCCAGGCAAAGTGAAAGAAAATGTCTTTTTCAAGAGAGAAACAAAATCATTGCAACATCTGACCACTCAGCCGATCTATGCATGCCGTAGACGTATCACCATGGCGGAGCAATCCTGACCCTTCGGTTGTCAATCGGAGCCAATTACCACTAACTTCAAAGCCTTTAATAGCCCAAAAGGCCTCTTCGCATGCTATTCTTGAAGGAAAGCCTCTGACATTGTCAGGTCTGTAACCTCTGGCCTCTGCTTCCTCTGGCTGGCTGTGCCCACAAAAGGGATTTTGGGTCAAAACTTCTGCACGCTTTGCAACTCAGAGCGAACTCACCCAAGATCTACGAACCACCCATATTTCAAAGAAAACATAATCAAACAGGATGTTAACATGTAGCCAGAGGGTACTGGGAGAGGAGTGAAGGCCTGAACTGATGAAGCGGAGGATTCATTCCACACAGCGTCTTCTGTTCTCTTAACCACTAGCCAAGATTTATGTGCAGTCTAAGTGACTTTTTCAGAAAATTAAAAACCCATACCTTTCCCTTGAGAATTGCACTTGCTCAATCCAATGCAGTTAATAGTATTAGATACTATCTCCATGTAAAGGGATCAGAGTAGCTGCACACTGAATAACTCCATAGTACAGAGCCATTTCAGCAATGAACAGGGAGGAATGTTCAGCCTTGCAAGAATGTAAAGGTCTTTCACATCACCTGCTTCCAGTTTCTTTTAGGTGGAAATGACAATTGAACCAGGACCTCCTGGACGCAAAGCAGATGCTGTACCGTTAGGCTTCCCAATCCCCAGGTCCCAATGGGGGATCCCCCTGTTTTGCAGGCTCCTTCCCACCCCCAGTCAGCTGGCCCGTGGGGGGAAGCCCCGTCCCAACAGCCACTGTGTGACTTTCCACCTCAGAAGCCTAGAAGAAAGCTTGGAAACTGCTTGCTTTTTAGAAAGGGTGCGTGCCTTTAAATCTGTAGGAGCCAGACTGAATATACAGCAGATGGCTACATTCAACAACTCTGTGAGTAAATTGCCCCAGTAAGATCACAAAAGTCTGGGATTGCAAACTGTTTATTTTGACTGCTTTGTATTTTGACTGCTTTGGGGGAGGGGGGACGTGCAGCTGCTGGCGGATGAGGAAATGACTGTATTCAAGGGAACTGCACTACTGTATTTTTATTTATTTATTTTAGGGAACATGAAAGACTCCTGGTTCCACCCCCAGTGTTTCCTGGCTCCACCCCCAAAGTCCACAGATCTATTCTTGGCAACCATATGTACCATTGGCTCACAGTGTCTCCAATTTGGTAACCTAGCCAACCTCCAGATGGGGGAGGAGTGGAAACCTTCAGGAATTACAACTGATCTCCAGTCGACATAGATCACTTCTCCAGGAGCGAATGGCTGCTTTGGAGGGTGGTCACTATGGCATTATACTCTGCTGACCTCTCTCCCCGAATCCCACTCTCCCCTGGTTTTTCACCAAAATCTCCAAGCATTTTCAAACCTGGAGCTGGCAACCCTATGCAATTGGAACTACCTGTCTGGATTATAGATCCAGAGGTGTTAGCCACGTTACTCTGTTGCTGCAAAATGATGAAGAGTCCAGTAGCACCTTTAAGACTAACACATTTTATTGTAGCATAAGCTTTCGAGAAATATCTGATGAACAGAGTGGTGTTTCTTGAACGCTTACGGCTGCAGCAAAATGTGTTAGTTTTAAAGGTGCTATTAGACTCTTTTACTCTTTGGCTTACGGACTGCCCAGACATGGTGAGACCCCCCCCCTGCTTTGAATTCAGATGTTCCCTGAAACCTGTGCAGACAACTAACTATAAACCTCCACTTGCGCAGTAGCATCCAGCAAGCATCTTCTATTTAAATCCTCCTGGTTCAAGTTTTGCGCATGCGCATTTTAGTGTTCTTTCCTGGAATGAAAGGGAACAGAAAGAAAGGAAGGCAAAGGGGGTTGGGGAGAGAGAGCTCCTTTTAAACTTTCCCTCTGTCATTTTTTTAAAATTCAGCGATCCAAGATTAGCAATAGTCTCACATTGCTAGACTCCCTCTTGTAAAAAAATATAAATTTTAAAACAAGGGGGAAATGGAACTTGTACACTGAAGGGGGAGAATGGTGGAAGGTACTTACGTCATTGCCTATGTAACCCAGAAGTAACACTATCACTTCTGGGGAAATTGGGGTGATGCTCTGGTATTTGAGCAAACATTTACCATAGAGTTTTTGCTCAAATATCAGAGCATCACCCCAACATCCTGGAAGACATAACATTACTTCCGGGTTACGCAGGCAGTGATGTAGGCATGTCGCTGCTCCTTGACAGAACCTCCCTCTGCTCCTTGACAGACGTTCCCTCTGCCAGTCAGCTGATCAGGGGATACCTGCCTCTAGCAGGGGGTCTGGAAACCCTACGAGTTGCCTCTGAGGGCCAGCAACAGGACATAGAGGTTTCTTCCTGATGCTGCCTCCTAGCACAGAAATTCAGAGATTTTCCATCTCTGGGGAGGTTCATTTTAGTCATCATGGGCTAGTAGCCACTGATTGACCAATCCTTTATGACAAGAGTGTTGAAGTCATTTGTTATAAGTGCCGGATCTGACATAAATTAGACCTTGTCAGGCCAGGCCACGTGTGTCATAAAATGTAACGCCAGATAGCAGAGATATAAACAATAAAACATGCTTAAAACGTTAGTACTCATTGATCTTAAAGATGATTTTTTTGTATATCTCCCATGTGATCCCCGTAACTCAGCAAAGGAAACTCTGGCTCTTTCCTTCCTTCCCCAGAGGACCAAGAGGGGGAGGAGCCTCAGTCAATCAAAGGAAGAGAGACTTGGATCAGTAACTCTGCTGTGTGATTGAGAAAGCCTGGCAAAGCAAGCTATTCCTCTCCCCTTCCTCCCCAAGGGAGCCTCAGCCAATGAAGAAAATAGAGGCTTTGCTCTATAGCTCCTGTGCAATTGAGCAAGCCTAGCAAAGCAAACTGTGATGCAGAAGGAAGCAAGAGGGAGGGAGAAGGAAGCAAATGACAGCCAGTTGTTCGGGGGCCTGATAGGAGCCCTCCAGGGGCCTGATTCAAGCCTGCAGGCAGCATGTTTGACACCCCTGCTCTATGAATTTATCTCACCCTCTTTTAAAACCATCTATGCTTGTTCATTGAATTCTTGTCCCTTTGGGGCGCTATGCATTTTGAACAATGTTGGCTTTACCAGCAAGACTTTAACGCAAAGAGTGCCCTGGGTGGAATGCAGACAGTGAGAGGAGATTGATCTAAAAATAACTGGAGGAAGGAACTGTGGGCTTTACAATCCCCCTCAATCAGACAGCCCTAAAAATTATTTTAAAGACATCAATTAGGAGGTCTCTTAAATGTAATTCAATCGTCCACTGTGATAGTAGCTAGATTCTATTAGTTGTCCCATGCATTTTATAAAAACAGAGCTCCATTAACATTATTCACTTATACTTTCCATCTATAAGTAGATATTCTGCTCAACTGGCTTTAAATAGATTCTTTTTTTTTTTCCTCCTCCCCCCTAAAATTGCTATTAAGCATATTTTTACTCCAAGGACAAAGTAGGCATAGGATTATGCCTGACTCCATGCAAAGGATAGATTTCCAGCAAGCAAAACCACATTCCTATGAAGTAAAAATACTCTATATAAGCTGATTGTTTCTATCTTTGCTCAGTAAGGACTCTCCTCTGATCTTTTAGGATTACAACCAAGTATCTAGTGCAGATGAACAGGACTGGTCACTTAGCTAGTGTGCGCTGCATCCAGCATCCTTACTTTTGAAAGTTTTGATTTCATCTCAGAATTAAGGAATTTAAAGTATAGCTTGGGAGTACTTGGGGGGGGGGGACCATACATCATAATTTTTTTCCTTGGTTATGGAAATATCCTGGAGGCACCCTCTGGCTTCATGTATCCCACATAAAATCCCAACAAAGTGTTGCCTCAGGCTTTACAGTGGAGCGCTTCACCTATAGCAAAAGAAGCCATCCATCACAAGTGTGCGATGACTGCAGTTCTCAATAGGAAACAGGGGGACATAGGACCAAAAGCCCTTAAGGGCTTTATACAGATCCAGGGGTGGAATTCTAGCACAAGCTCCTTTGCATATTAAGCCACACCTCCATGATGTAGCCAATCCTCCAAGAGCTTACAAAAAAGAGCCTGGTAAGCTTTTGGAGGAGCGGCTACATCAGGGGTGTGTGGCCTAATATGCAAAGGAGCTCCAGTTAGAATTCCACCCCTGTACAGGTCAGTACCCAGAGAGTTTTAGTTCAGAGACATTGTACTAGGGATCTAATCTGGAGAGAACAATCTGTCTCTACATTAACAAAGAACTCCAAAATGGTTTCAGCTTTTCAAATCCTTCTTGATTACCTTGGAACATCCTTTTCATATCTTCATATCCCAAATAACATCAGCAAACGGAGGAGCAGTAGGCTCATAGCAGCAGGTCCTACCCTGACTTTCACAAACAGGTTGGTGCTCTGCATACAAAGTCTGCATATGTACAAGAAGAGTTCTTGATTGCATGAGGATTACATAAACCAGGGGTCCTCAAACTTTTTAAATAGGGGGCCAATTCACTGTCCCTCAGACTGTTGGAGGGCCGGACTGCCGTTACTGTACAAGGCCGCGGGCCATCAGTTCTCCGTCTTCTGCATCTCTCTCCTTTCCCCACACCACACCCCCCGGCCTGGGAATTCACCTCACCTCAGTATCACCTCACACTCTGTCTCCACCGCCTCAGCCCAGTGCCGGAAGTGTGCGTTGCTAACGCGAGTTTAGGTCGAACGTCACTTCCGGTCTGATCTTGCCATAACCCGGCGGGCCGCATAAACATCCTCAGCGGGCTGCATCTGGCCCGCGGGCCGTAGTTTGAGGACCCCTGACATAAACACTGGCTCACAAAGAGTCTCTGGAGGCCCAACGGATGCTAGCCGTGATCTCAATATCTGTGTGGTACTATGGCACTGTAAACTCTACCCACCAAAGATGGTAATGATGGACCAGGTAGTCAAAGGAGAGCTAAACAAGAACCCTTGAGTTTGCAGAAATTCCTGAGTCTTTTTCAACAGACTCCAGTGAGCGAACAAATCTGAAGCAAAATCAAGGGTCAATATCACATGCTAATATCACAATATCACAGCTAGCCCTGAGATCTACTTTCATGTTGTGCTGGTAAGAGAGCCAGTTTGGTGTAGTGGTTAAGTGTGCGGACTCTTATATCGGAGAACCAGGTTTGATTCCCCATTCCTCCATTTGCAGCTGCCGGAATGGCCTTGGGTTAACCATAACTCTCGCAGAGCTGTCCTTGAAAGGGCAGCTGCTGTGAAAGCCCTCTCAGTCCAACCCACCTCACAGGGTGTCCGCTGTAGGGCAAGAAGATATAGGAGACTGTAAGCCGCTCTGAGTCTCTGATTCAGAGACAAGGGTGGGGTATAAATCTGCAGTCTTTTTCTTTTTCTAATGTCCAAAACATCCAAGCAACCTGGTCATGTGGCTCACGTCTTGCCCTCTGTGCCATACCTTCAACAAGGCCATCAATACAGATGTGAAAAGTAATCCCCTGAGCTGAAATGTTGACATGGTCAAAACATCTTTCACTTTCCTGGTGCCCGGCCATGGGAAGTAGAATATCAAGGATTAGACACGAATCTAACTGCACGTAAAACTCTTACACCATTCATCAGCCTAGAGAGGAATCCAAGTGGCACTAAAGGAAGACTATCTTCTTCAAGGTGCTGATATGTTGTCAGCAGGCAGTATAGTTTCTTGGCAGGTATCCCATTTACCCAACCACAACACCTGTTTCCCATCTCTGAGGACTTGTGTGGGGAGGGGTGTGTAGAAATGACTTCCACATAGTGATGCTTTAGGGATTTCCCATAGTCTCTATAGTAAAGACCATTTGGACTAGAATGGTAAAGACCATTCGGACTAGAGAAGACAGTCTTGAGAATCACCCAGAAGAGACATCACATCCTCCCCAAACTCTGACCTTCTCAGGTGACCCCAAATCTCCCAGCATTTATGTATTTATTTAGTCCATATATTTCCCACCTTCCCCATGAATGGACTCAGGCAATGTCAGAAACCTTGCTTCATGAATATCCTGAGATTATTCCACACACAGCAGGTTTAATTGCTGATAGTCCCAAAAGGGCCCAAACTCTAAGCTTTCTCCAGTACCTGCCTATACATTTTACCACTGATTAATTTAGTCCAGTGAGGGTAACATTCATATTCAATGGTTCATTTTGAAAAGGAAAAAACACCAGTTATTTTCCCTTGAGCGAGCTGGAAGAACGCTTCTCCTCCCCCCCCCCCCCATTTTTGGTTCCCATTGTTTTAATTTTATATATTGCACACATGTGTTCTCATAGAGACGCACACTTAGTGATCAGAAACATCTGGGGTGCCCATGCTGTGGAGGAGGTCAGTTCTGCTTCTGCTCTGGCTGCCTGTCTTTATTAATTTATTAAGTACTGACTGGTTGGTGGTATGCTCTGGAAACATGATTGGAAGGCACAGGTTATATTCGGTAGCAATTCTCCCCAAACCCTAGCACTATTAGCCCTGTAGATGCTACAGGGAATGTTTCTCTTTCTCCACTGAACTACAACACGGAAAAAGTTGCAGAAATATGAATACAAAATTAGAGTAAAATCTGCAAAGAGATACAAAGTTTTATGGATGCTACAACAGAAACTACATGTCTGTTGCTCAGGCTTCTTTGCTAGAGATTTTTGCTCAAGTGATTAAGTTAGTAGCAAAGTCCAAGGTGCTTTCGTGGTTATCAGAACACACTTGCACCTACAGAACAGCTTACTCCAAAATTGTCTTCAGCAATAGACCACTTTGTTTCTGGGGAGGGATGGTGTCTCCGTGGTTAGTGCATCTGCTTGGTAAGCAGAAGGTCCCAGGTTCTGTCCCCTGCATCTCCAACTAAAAAGGCTCCAGGCAAGTAGGTGTGAAAAACCTCAGCTTGAGACCCTGGAGAGCCACTAAAGGGGAAGGATGGTGGCTCAGTGGTAGAGCATCTGCTTGGTAAGCAGAAGGGCCCAGGTTCAATCCCTGGCATCTCCCACTAAAAAAGGGTCCAGGCAAGTAGGCGTGAAAAACCTCAGCTTGAGACCCTGGAGAGCCGCTGCCAGTCTGAGTAGACAATACTGACTTTGACGGACCAAGGGTCTGATTCAGTATAAGGCAGCTTCATATGTTCATATGTATGGCTCACGCTTTCATTTTGGCAGGGATTAAGCCATTATTGTTCACCTTTGCTTTGATCCATATTTGCAAACTAGAAGCTCTCCCATATTCTCCTGCATAGAGGAAGCGGATGGGGAGAATGCCGCTTTGCTGTCCAACTGCTTCTTCCCAGGAGGATAAAAGTAGCAGCCATCTGCCCTCGAAGTCTCTACATTGTCTCCCCCCCCCCCCCCCCCCGCCTTCAACTCAGGGAAATCAGCAGTAAACTCCTGTTATAACTTCTGGCAATAATTTAACACTAAATTATTGCAGGTCATGAACAAACCCTACAGTGGTAGATGGAACATCCAGCGGTAAATCACACAAGTTGTGCTTTAAAGCCAAAGGCTACCGTTTAATGCAATACTCTGAAAATGCTGGAACAAAACAAAGCCAGAGGAATGTGCGACCATTAGCTGAGCAGAGCAGTACGATACAGCCCACTGGAATAAAATCCAGGCTGGGGTTTAGAGGAGATCCTACATTAAGCATACAGAATACAGTAATCATTTCTTAGGTTAATGTTTTGGAAATGAACGAATCAGTCACATGGAAGATGAACAGGACAACAGAGCAGCACACCTTAAATGGGATACTTGCACCATAGGTGGATACTCGCAAAAGGGAAAAGATTGTTTGATGGTGCTACTGGTCTGATTTCTGTTGTTGTTCAGTCACACAGTCGACCACATGGACCAAGTCACGCCAGGCCCTCCTCCTGTCTTCCACCATCCTCCAAAGTCTGCTCAGTTTCATGTTAATTACATCAGTAATGCTGTCCAGCCCTCTCATCTTTTGCCATCCCCTTCTACTTTTTCCTTCCGTCTTTCCCAGCATCAGGGAAATGCTGATGTGAGTGCTCCCTTCTCATCTGGTGGCTTAAATATTTGAGCCTCAGCTTTAGCTTCAACATCTGACCTTCCAGGGAACAGTCAGGGTTAATTTTCCTTAGGACTGACTGATTTGATCTTCTTGCAGTCCAAGGGACTCTCAAGACTCTCCAGCACCACAACTCGAAAGCATCTATTCTTCTGCGCTCGGCCTTCCTTATGGTCCAGCTCTCACAGCCATATGTTACTACTGGGAATACCATCGCTTTGACTATACTTATAGCGTAATTCAAAATAGAGGTGCCAACCTCCAGCTAGCACCGGGAGATCTCCCACTATTACAATTGATCTCTAGATGACCAAAATCAGTTCCCCTGGATAAATGGCTGCACTGGAGGGTGGACTGTGTGTCATTAAACCCTACAGGAAGGTGGACTGTATGCCATTAAACCCTAAGTCCCTCCCCTCCCTAAACCCAGGCTCCACTCCCAAAATCTCCAGGTATTTTTGAACCCAGAGCAGGCAACCCTCATCCTAAACGGTGTTGGATCCTGACAGCATTTTCATTCAGTCTTGTCCAATTGACCTCCTAGCTACATTATAGACACTATAAATATGTCTCTTGAGTTCAGGAGTTTTCTCAGGGGATTAAAGGAGACTGTGATGAGGCTACTCTTTAAGAAATCATCTTTGGTCCATCCTTTTTCTGCAGCACAACAGGCGGCTAGATCCAACACAGAATTTACCCTTTTAAAACCAACCGATTTAAATTGATGCAAGATGATATCACTCTGCTTACGATTGCACCATGAACGTGTGAAATATCTGTTGTGGGGAGAGGAAGGGAAGAAGATTGTAAGCCACTCTGAGACTCCTTTAGTAGTGAAGGAGGGGTATAAAATCAACTCCTCTTCTTCCTACTTATACGATTCAGAAATGTGTGAACAAAGAAGTGTGCTGGATGCTTGGGGATCCTGTAAGACTTCAGAGCTTTGAAGTCCATACTTTTTCCTCTCTTGCTTTGTTAAAAGTCAGATAGATTTCAATTTAATCCTGCTGCTTTCCAAAGGTTTGAATTTCACGAGGCTGCTAGCTATACCCACGCAGATGGTAATGCGAAAAAGTTACACCAAGTTCCCTTCTTTTTGGAAACAATTTGTATGTACATTAAAAAAGAGAGAAGGAATTAAGTCCTAAATACTGTAGGTATAAACACAAAACAGCTTTCTTGCAGGTTTTTCCAGAACTGCCCCCCCCCCCCGCCAAAGACTGATGCAGGGAATAATTAACAGTATGGAAACGTCATGTGATTTCTGTCACTGATCTTTTCCATGCAAAGTCAGCATGCATGTGTATTCAATTCTAGGTTCAAAATTGAAGACTTATGTGGAGGAAATTCTAAGTGAAAAATAAAATTAAAAAATAGCCATTGGGTAAACCCCATTTCCCATATGAAATGCTGATCAACTAATCATAACAAGACCAAGCAAAAAAGTTATTATGCAATTAGTCATTGGTAGCAAACCTCATTCCTGCAGAAGGGATTGGGGGGGGGGGTGATTCTTTTCCCCTTGTGTTGGCCCATTAGCTTCTAACCAGCTGCCGGGAATCAGCAGGGAATCTTCAGGCCTCCCTGTGCACTGCAGGTAAACATGTAACAATAGTAGTCCGATGGCCTTTTGCAACATGGACCGAGAATCTTAGGGTAGGTAGGGAAACTGCCCTCTTGGGGGCAATTTAGCCATTAGTTTAAAAACATCTACTGCCAAGAACCAAGAGAACAGGAAATGTCAGGCGTGTAAAACATTATTTTGCATGCATCCACACACAGAGATTTTTAAAGCCCATTTTTAGTTGCACAACTATTTGGGAGGGGGCTTAATTTAATTCGCACAGCCATTTCTCTTTTCCTTTTCTGGTCCAAGGGTGATTTTGCAAGAAAACAAAGGTTGCTATTAGAGTTGCCCGGGGCTTTTTTTGTAGAAAAAGCCCAGCAGGAACTCATTTGCATATTAAGCCACACCCACTGACATCACCAATGTTCCAGATAGGGCTTTTTTGTAGAAACAGCCCAGCAGGGACTCATTTGCATATTAGGCCACACACCCTGACACCAAGCCAGCCGGAACTGCATTCCTGTGCATTCCTACTCAAAAAAGCCCTAGTGTTGCCATCCTCCAAGTGAGACCTGGAGATTTCTCTTTTCCTTTTCTGGTCCTACAAAGAAGGGCAAGGGTGATTTTGCAAGAAAACACCGGTCACTATTAGGGTTGCCATCCTCCAGGTGGGGCATGGAGATCTCCTGGAATTATCTCCAATGGCTGCTTTGGAGGTGGACTCTATGATATTATACCCTGCTGAGGTCCCTTCACAGGCTCCACCCCCAAATCCTCCAGGAATTTCCTAACCCAGAGCTGGCAATGTTTGTGGGTTGTAGCTGAGGGAGGGGGGAGGAACCTGAGCAGGGGTGTGAGACCACGAAGTCAGCCCTCTGAAACAGCCACTTCATCCAGGAGAACTGATCTCTGTAGTCTTGGGTTCTGTTGTAATTATGGGAGAATTCCAGGCCCAATACCCTGAGGTCGGTAACCCCAACCAAATCTGCATGTGATGTTCGTTGCATGCAGTTTCTCTCCAATTATCTTTCGCTACTCAATCCAAAGCAGAAGACCAGTGCATAGGAAAGGATTCTTAAAGCTTTCTTCTCCTCTACCCATTTTTTATTAAACATCCTGTCCCCCTGCTGCTTTTCCCCCAAATGGCGAAAAGCTACAGATACTTATATGAATTTGGGATCAATTGTAGCAGAATGATCACCAGAGGGAAAGGAAAGTATTTTTCTCCACCCCGAGTCTCCAGCCTCTCATTCCACATCTAATTTTTGTTCAAGAACTTGAACCACTGAAGATAACAAAACTGAGTATCACTTGTCCTTTGGACAACAGTCCCAGTTAAGTAGTTCAGAAAAAATAATACTGTGGTGCTTGGCCTTCCAGAAAACAAGCACTGCCTGATACAGACCTTTAAATAGGATTGGACACCCTGGCTTATTCTTCATGCTCTTAGACCAGAGTCCCCACCCCAACCTTTATGAGATTGCAGGCCTCTATGGATTTCTCACCCAGGGTGGTTGGAACAGCCACAAAATGGATGTCACAGGAGGTGGGGTCAGTCACAAAATGTTGCCGTAGTTCATTTTCCATCACACACTGAAGATCCGCGTGCTGCTACTAAAGCAACTTTTTAAATAAATCTTTTTTAAATAAATCAAATCTCCAGTGACCAATCAGAAACCTTCCCGGGCAAAAGCCCCAGTTGACTCAACCTGCTTTCTAAAAACACTTGGTGGGGGCCAGGAAAGGTGTCGGGAGGCACCAGGGATTTTTTTATAGCAGGAACACCTTTGCATATTAGGCCACACATTGTAGCCAATCCTCCAAGAGCTTACAGGGCTCTTCTAACAGGGCCTATAGTAAGCTCCTGGAGAATTGGCTACATTAGGGGGTGTGGCCTAATATACAAAGGAGTTCCTACTACAAAGAAAAGCCCTGGTGGGCATCATGAATCCCATGGGCAACACACTGAGGACACCCTTCCAGTAAACTTGAGCTTCATGGACTTTGAATCCTGTCACAGCGGTATTTGACCGATACTAAATTTGCAGTGTCCCATGTACACCAACTCTGTTTCACATAAGAAGCTACAGCTCAAAGCTAATAGCATCAAGTTTCTTCTTCCCTCTCCTACTTACATTTTTGGATCATCTGGGAGAAGGGAGGCCTTAAACCTCCAAGTATCTATGCAGCATTAAGTTTCAGTTGCCGAGTGTAATTTAGCAGGAAAAATATGAAGCTAATATTAAAGAACACACATTGGCAACAAAGTAACATTGCATGGCACATGTTTTCACACCCAAATACACATATGGTGTTTGTTGGAGCTTGCATTGCAAGTAGATGAGTGATCCCTCATATGCAAAACATGTGTTAGAGCAATTTATTAGCTCTGGCCATTAAAAGACACGATTCTCAAGCTTTGGTTGAATAATACTTCAGAAGTGGCACTTAAAGGTTTTTCCACTCTTTAAGAAGGAGATGCCCCCACAAACAATAAAATTCAGAATGATTTCTCTAATTAGATAGAAAATATGCCCATCAACAAAAGATGCCAATTTAATTCAGTAGCTCAAGAGTAATGCTGAGAGGGGCAGTTGGTGTATGACTTCTGGAGCACATTAGCTTCTCCAACACCCCAGATGTTGAATGGGAATGGGAAATATGGTGCTTTTTTCTCAGGCCTGGGAGACATGGTAAATTTAGAAAACTCCCAAATCATGCAACACTTCAGTATTCCAGTTCTGGTATAGATACAACTTTGGGTCCCTTCGCACAAAACACAGCAATCTTCTGAGCTAAGAAAAACCACACTGAGCATTGGAGCAGTCAAGTTAAACCACAAACTAGCTATGTCACCAGGGCCAACTTATCCATTAGGCACAGAGCCAGTTTGGTGTAGTGGTTAAGTGCATGGACTCTAATCTGGGAGAACTGGGTTTGATTCCCCACTCCTCCACTTGCAGCTGCTGGAATGGCCTTGGGTCAGCCATGGCTCTCCTAGGAGTTGTCCTTGAAAAGGCAGCTACTATCAGAGCTCTCTCAGCCCCACCTACCTCACAGTGTGTCTGTTGTGGGGCGGGGGAGGTAAAGGAGATTGTGACCACTCTGAGACTTTGAGATTCAGAGTAGAGGACAGAATATAAATCCAATATCTTCTTGTACTGTAGGCACACTGCCTAGGCCCACAATACTTTCAGGAGGGCACAAAAATGTTTTCATTTCTTTTAAAATAGTAAGAAGAAAATGAACTTTTAGGGTTGAAAAAATGTTTTTCCCCCTCACATCAGGAAAAAAATTTGAAACATTTAGGGCAGGGGTGTCAAACATGCGGCCTCTGGGCCGCATCTGGCTTGCACAGGGCTCAAATCCATCCCCTGAGCAACTTCCCTCTTCCTGCTTCCGTTTCCAGGGCTATTACTGCAGCTGCACCGTAGTTTGTTTTTTCCCCCAGCTCCCTCAGTGGCTCTTTGCTTTCTGCTTCCTGTTTCCTGCCTCTCACCTCCCCTCCTCTCCCCTCCCTCATTCTCTCTCTCACACACACACACAGACACACAGAGAGCTCTGTGGCTGCTTCCTGCTTTATGCAGGACAGATACAAAGACAAGCCTCTCGCTCTTCACTAATACACAGAAAGAGCTTCTGCTTCCTTCTCCAGGGCTGCTAATCCTCTTTTAGGGAGGAAGCAGGACCGGATCTACATGGGGTTTTTTTTGGGGGGGAGGCAAAATTAAAAAATGGCGCCCCCTTATGGGTCCATTCTACCTTATGGGCTCATAGAACAGAATGGACTCCATACCCAATTTGGCGGGGGCCCCCCCTCCAGTGGCGTCAGGGCAATCACCCCTCTATGCCCTCCCTAGATTTGGCCCTGGTAGGAAGGGAGGGGGAGGAAAGAGAGTCCCATGATGGCAGATTCAAGACCAACATTTTATTCCAAGTATAAGCTTTTGCATGCAAGCACGCTTCTTTTTCTTCTTCAGGAGAGCAGGTGGGTGGATTTTTCTAACAAGCACAATGTACATTGAGAAAATTATTTTGGTTTATTCAGAAAAGTTGTTTTTTAAAAAAAGATTGGGTTTCTCTGTTCCTATCTGGATTTAGTTTTCTCCAAAAAAAAAAAAAGACCCTGATTAGGAATTAGAACACTTGGATTGGTCCTTATATCAAGAGTGGAGAGATTTCAGGTGCCAAATGATAAAAGCTCACATTGGTAATGAGCAATGTTCCCTCTAAGCTGCAGAGTCTTGTGAGCAAACCTTCTAACTTTGTGAGCTACTGGTATTAAAGTTGTGAGCTACTGGCATTGACGTTGTGAACTGCTGCATAAATTATTCCGCTCTGGGGTCATCCTTCCTGAGCTAAGACAAACATGTGTGCACTGGAGGCTAAAAGTCGGTGAACAAGCTCACGCTAACTCAGCTTAGAGGGAACACTGGTAATGAGACTGGAAAACTAGCTCTCAATTCAGTCCAGAAGGATGCATTGTCTTGTGATTCAGTATCAACTGCAATTCAGCAGTCTCTCTTTCTAATCTCCCTTTGAAATTCTTTTGCGAGGCCACTCGTACTCTTAGGTCAGCAACTGAATGTTGTGGTTTCTAATGTCAGACTAATGTCCATTTATTGTTTGCATTCTCCTGGACTAAATCCTCCTGGATGGAATTGAGACCTAGGTTTCCTGTCTCATTACCAGTCCTGATTTCTCCATGCCTACTACCTCTCTGTGCATAACACATGTAATCCAATTATGCTTGCTATTGTCATTCACTTGCTATTGCCATTCTCAACATCTGAAATCACCTTTATAAAGTTTACATCTCTGGTACCTTGTGTTACATTTGATGGCATGCATGGCCCGAACCAACAAAGTGTCATTTATTTCAGATCCGGCCCTCGTAACAAATGAGTTCAACACCTCTACTTTAGGGCCCATGAAAACTTATTAAATTTTGCCTAGAACAGGAAAAAAAATGTTGAAGTATTTAAAGTAACATCAAAAATAATTTTAATATTGATATTATTATGTTGGTAGGGCCCACGAAAGCCTATGAAAGTCATAATACAGTCCTAAACGTCACTAGCTATTCATCAGTTATCTATATAATCTATGTAATTTTTAGGGTCTGGGGATGGTCTATGAAGTGTACAAGTTTTGCCAAAGCTCTATCTTCACCCTTCCCCTTGCAGTCTTATTTCGACCAATGCCCCAGTCCCAGATACCATCTTTGCTTATGTTGGGTCTGTTCCACACTTCACTCTAAGATCTGATCTTAGATTAAGATGGATAGTCATGTTTATCTGTCTGTAGCAGCAGAAAAAAACAAGAGTCCAGTAGCACCTTCAAGTTCTGAAGACCTGAGCAGTGCCTCACAAAAGCTCATACCCTGCCACAGGGGTGGAATTCTAGCAGAAGCTCATTTTCATATTAGGCCACACACCCCTGATGTAGCCAATCCTCCAAGAGCTTACAAGGCTCTTTTTTGTAAGCTCTTAGAGGATTAGCTACATCAGGGGTGTGTGGCCTAATATGCAAAGGAGCTCCTGCTAGAATTCCACGCCTGCCCTGCTACAAGTGTTGTTAGTCTTTAAGATGCTACGGTAGTACTGCCACTGGGCTCTTGCTCTTTTCTACTTGCTCTTAGATTAGGAGTGCATGCAAGTCTTCAGGGAAAGCTGTGCACTGACAAAAGGCATTTTTTTTGCTATCTTTCTCCTACCGACTTCTTGGGAGGGGCTGTGGCTCAGTAGTAGAGCATCTGCTGGGCACGCAGAAGGTCCCAGATTCAATCCCGCCAGCATCTCCAGTTCTAGGGATCAAATGCCTGAAATTTGGGAGAGCCAGCCGTCAGTCTGAGTAGACAGTACTGACCTTTAGAGACCAAAGGTCCGATTCAGTATAGGGAAACTTGTGTATTCAATTTTATATGTTCAACTTCTTGCGCCTCTCCAAAAGCCACTGCTGATCTAGAATCAGCCGCCCTGAGCCTGCTTCGGCGGGGAGGGCGGGATATAAATGAAATAAATAAATAGAATGGCTAATGTAGAGATATGGGCACAGCAGATATCTCATGCACTCATGAGTTTCCATCATATTCTCCCATTTATTTCCCTTTCTTTCCTATGCCAAGCCCCAACTCCATCATGAGTAGTTCGGGGAGATAGCACAGGGACTGCCAGGGAAGGGCGAATCAGCAAAAATTTGCAAAATTGTTTGCTTTGCAGAAAGAGGAAATCCAGCCAACAGCTCTAGGCAGGACAGAAGAATGATATAGATTCTGCCTCTGGTAAATGTTTAAAACGCTTATTGAACAGTCCATTCACGGTCTCTACAGCTTTTGTTTTTCTGTTGGCATCTTTGGCATCCGGCACATGCCGTGTGAAAGCAAAATGGTCAAAAGACACTAGAAACTGTTACACAGGTAGACAGAGAAATCACTTTTAACACACAATTTATAGACCAGCACACAGGCAGAGAGTAAAAAGGAAACAAATTGGCTGAGATTAAAGCACTAGTGCAGATGTTGACCCGAGCGTAGAAAGTAAAGGATTAAGGCTAGCTTGTTCAAGAATCTGAACAACAACAGATTGGAGTATTTCAAATCCTTTAACACTGCCAGGGGTTGGTAAAGAACACCAGGGCAGACGGATAAGAGCAAAATTCGATTACTAGCCTTTCCCGAGAAGGGAAACACATCTTAGTACTCCACTGCTAAATCTTTCATACCCACCAGACCATTTTCAGTTGCAGCCGCTGGTGAAAAGTCATGAGAAGAGGGGAACAGCCTGTGAGGGCTTAAATTTGAACTGGGCCTTGCAACGGCTCAGCATCATTTATATGGATGCCAACCCCCAAGTGGGGGCATGGGATCCCCAGATTATTTTGACTCCCTTCAGAGGGAGGCCCCGCTCTCAACAGTCATCAGGCAGGTGAGTGGCTGAAGAGACTCTTACCCACCAGGAAAGGCTGAGGGATGGATGCAGGAAGAAAAGTGGGAACTGGGGCTGCATAGAACTTGGGGTCCCGGGGGGGGGGGGTGTAGAGTATCGGACTCTGCACCCGCGCCGCGCAAGCCGGGACGTCCTCGGGTTACCTGGCGCAGCGCGGGAAAAGTCACCGCCAATCAAGACCAAGCGCGGGAAGTTTAACTGGCCAGGATTGGGCTGGCCAGCAGGGGGGTTGATCCGGGGTGCATGTATATATTAGCGGACCCGGCCGCGTGTTCCCCTGTTCTGTAATGTACCAGCGATTAAAGACCAATGCCTTTACCACGTCTCGTCTCCCAGTACATTACACTGGCGACGAAGGTGGGATCTAGATAGGTCCGGCCGGAGACGAGGAAGGCGAGAGACCGCAGGATCGGGCAGCCCGCCGCCACCATGGCGAACTCGAGTGTAACGACGGGCCATCTTGCGGAATTCAACCCGGAGCACCCCGAGAGATGGGAGACCTACACCGAAAGGGTCGAGTGCTACCTGCGGGCGAACCTGATCGACGATGACGAAAGAAAGAGAGACGTCCTGCTGAGCGTCTGTGGCGAAGAGACCTTCGAGATCGCACGAGGTCTCTCCGCTCCAGCTAAGCTGACGGAGAGGACCTACCGGGAAGTCGTGAGGCTCCTCACGGGCCACTTTTCACCCCAACCGTCCATCGTCGCCCGCCGATTCCTCTTCCACAAGAGGGACCAAAAGTCGGGGGAGACAGCGGCGGTCTACCTGGCGGCCCTTCGGCAGATCGCCGGAAATTGCAACTTTGACAAAAGGGACGAAGCCCTGCGGGACCGTTTCGTCTGGGGCCTCCGCGACGAGCGATTGCAGCAGAAGCTCTTCGCGAAGGAGGAGCTAACGCTACAACAAGCCTTCAACGAGGCGACGGCCTTCGAGAGGGCCACCAAGGCGTTCGGCCAGCCACGAGGTGAAGCAGTCCACCAGGGAGAAACGGAGCCAGAAGACCGAACAGAGGAAGAAGCGTTTCAACTCCGGCGGCCCCAAAGAACGGACACAAGGGCCCCCACTAGACAGCGAGCGACGGAGAGGGCCACCGCCACCACCGGTCCCAGGTGCGCCAGCTGCGGCGACCCCCACGAGCGCCGGGACTGCCCGTACCGCAACCTGGACTGCCGCAGCTGCGGAAAGACGGGCCACATCGCTCGGGCTTGCCGGGCCAAGAACAGCCGCCGACAACCATCAGCGCATCACGACTCCCTGGACACCCACACGACGGCATCCACCACTCTGCAGGTATTGAACTTGCCCCTCTCGGCCCCAGACAAGGTCAAAATGTCGGTCCTAATCGAGGGCGCCCCCTGCACCATGGAAGTGGACTCGGGTTCCTCCATCTCTATCATTTCGGAGGAAACCCTCAAGAAACTATGCCCCCGCCGCCGCCTTCAAACGAGGCCAGCGGACTTCGTACTGAGGGACTTTCAGAAGAACCCAGTACACATCGTGGGGTGGGCCCGGGTGCATGTGGAAAGAAGGGGTTTCAGGGGGCCCCTGGACATCCTAGTGGTCAAGCGCCAACTGACCACACTTCTAGGGTTGGCTTGGTTCAATCCCCTGGGGATCCAGCTGGTGGGGGTGGACCACTTGCAGGCAAGCAATTTCGACGGGGTCTGCCGGGAGTTCCCCGAGGTCTTTGACGGGTCTTTGGGGAGCTATAAGGGTCCGCCCATCACCCTACCGATTGACCCAATGGTCAGGCCCATAAGGCTTAAAGCGAGGCGCGTCCCGTTCGCCCTTAAGCCGAAAATAGAGGCAGAACTGGACCGCCTAACGGCCCAGGGCGTCCTAGAACCGGTAACTTACGCGGAATGGGAAACCCCCATAGTAACGCCCGTCAAACCCAATGGGGAGGTGAGGATCTGCGCTGACTACAAGTGCACGATCAATAAGGCGCTACAAGACAACCCCTACCCAGTCCCGGTGGTCAGCCACGTCCTAGCAGCGCTAGCCGGGGCGAAGGTTTTTGGGAAGCTGGACTTAGCACAAGCGTACCAGCAACTGCCGGTCGACGCTAAGACAGCGGAGGCGCAGACGATCGTGACCCACAGGGGCGCGTTCAGGGTTAAACGGCTGCAGTTCGGGGTCAGTGTGGCTCCGGGGATATTCCAGAGCATAATGGACTCTCTCCTTAAAGGGATCCCCGGAGTTCAACCCTTCTTTGACGACGTTTTAATCGCCGCCCCCAATGAAGGAGAGTTCTGCTGCCGCCTGCGCGAGGTCCTCAGACGGTTCCAGGCGGCGGGGCTGAGAGTCAAAAGGGAGAAATGTTTGTTAGGTGTCCCGCGAGTGGAGTTCCTGGGGTTCGCCGTGGACGCGGCGGGAATACACCCGACGGCGGACAAGACCAGGGCCATAGTCCAGGCTCCTGCGCCCAAATGCAAGGCAGAACTACAGAGTTTTTTAGGATTGTTGAACTTTTATCACACGTTCCTACCGCACAAAGCCGCCGTAGCGGAACCGTTGCACCGTTTGCTGGATAAACAGGCCCCGTGGGTCTGGGGCCAACGCCAAGCCGCGGCGTTCCAAGCAGTGAAGGACCTCTTGGTCTCTAACGCGGTACTTCACCACTACGACGAAAACCTACCCCTGATCCTAGCTTGCGACGCCTCCCCCTACGGTGTAGGAGCGGTTTTGGGGCACCAACTCCCGGACGGGAGGGAAGTGCCAGTCGCGTACTATTCACGGACTCTATCTCCAGCGGAGCGGAACTACGCTCAAATTGACAAGGAGGCCTTGGCGATCGTGGCGGGGGTGCACAAGTTCAACGACTACCTCTACGGTAGGCGTTTCACCATCGCCACTGACCACAAGCCGCTCCTGGGCCTCCTAGCTCCAGACCGTCAGACCCCCCAAATCCTATCCCAGAGGGTCCTGAGGTGGAACCAGTTCCTGAACTCCTACACGTATGAACTGGTCCACCGCCCGGGTAAAGCCATGGGACACGCCGATGCCCTCAGCCGCCTGCCGCTCCCCATGACAGAACCGGATCCCGCCCCTGCACATGGGGTAATGCTCATTGAATCGCTCCCCGAGCGCCCCCTGCACGCGGCGGAGGTGGCTCGGGCGACAGGGAGGGACCGCATCCTGGCACGGGTCAGGGACTGGGTGGGGAGGGGGTGGCCATCAGGCAAAGTCGAAGACGCGTTCAGGCCGTTCGCGTCCAGGAAGGACGAGCTATCAACCCACAAGGGGTGTGTGCTCTGGGGCAGCCGGGTGGTGGTTCCCCCCCCCCTTGCGCAAGCAGGTACTGGAAGACCTCCACGAGACCCACCCGGGCATCGTGAGGATGAAAGCCCTGGCCCGTAGTTATGTGTGGTGGCCGGGCATGGATGAGGAGATAGAGGGGTGGGTGAGGAGGTGCCAACCCTGCCAAGAATCCCGGCCCGATCCCCCATCAGCCCCGGTCCACAGATGGGAGTCTAACAGGCGACCATGGTCCCGCCTCCACTTAGATTTTGCAGGCCCGTATCAGGGCCAAATCTTTTTTATACTTGTGGATGCCTACACAAAATGGCTGGAGGTGATTCCAGTAGCCTCGACCTCCACGGCAGCAGCCGTCCGGGCACTCAGGAGGGTCCTATGCACGCACGGGATCCCAGACACCCTGGTGACGGATAACGGAACCGCATTCACCTCCCGGGAATTCCGGGAGTTCACGGAGAGGTACCTCATACGACACATAAGATCCGCACCCTTCCATCCGGCCACCAACGGCCAGGCAGAGCGGATGGTGCGGACCACCAAGGAAGCACTGGGGAGAATAGTACAAGGGGATTGGGACCACCGCCTCTCAGCCTTCCTGTTCCACAACAGGATCACCCCAAACCCTATAACGGGATCCAGCCCCGCAGAACTGCTTATGGGGAGGAAACTGACAACACGCCTAGACAGGCTGCACCCCGACCGGGCCCCCGAGGTCCGCGGGTCCCCAGAGGTCCGGGAGGCGGTGCGGGGGTTCTTTCCGGGTGACCCGGTATACGCGAAGAACTTCGCAAGCGGTCCCGAGTGGGTCGCGGGGAGAGTCCTTAGGGTGACAGGTTCCAGGTCATACGAAGTGACCACCGAAGGGGGCCAGGTACTAAGGCGGCACATAGATCAGCTGCGCCGCCGCACCCTACCCGAAGAAACAGAGGAGGTAGGGAATAGGGAACCGCGGGCAACCGAAGGTCCGAAGGGGCGCTCGCCAATACAGGAACTACCCACTTATGACGCCCCCAGAGACACCGAGCCAGAGCCGGAGCCTGAAACAGACCCCAACATCCCGCAGCCAGAAGCAGCATCGCCCACAACGGAACCAGCCTCCGCACCAAGAGCGACCCCGAGGAGATCGACACGGGAACGGAGAGCACCTGCGTACCTCCGGGACTATGTGGTTTAAACTAAGGGGGGAGGAGTGTAGAGTATCGGACTCTGCACCCGCGCCGCGCAAGCCGGGACGTCCTCGGGTTACCTGGCGCAGCGCGGGAAAAGTCACCGCCAATCAAGACCAAGCGCGGGAAGTTTAACTGGCCAGGATTGGGCTGGCCAGCAGGGGGGTTGATCCGGGGTGCATGTATATATTAGCGGACCCGGCCGCGTGTTCCCCTGTTCTGTAATGTACCAGCGATTAAAGACCAATGCCTTTACCACGTCTCGTCTCCCAGTACATTACAGGGGGGGAATCAGCTGGCCTTGGTACTTGAAAATTGGGGGGGGGGGGTCATTGAATCAAAGGTGATGAAGGGAAGGAAGACAAGTGGTGAGGAGGATGGAAGAAACTTATTGGGAGTCAAGGAAGCACAGGTTCCCTTTAAATGGTTGGGGGAAAGTGGAGGGATGTGCATGTTCTGTGCTGTTTCCCTGATATGATGTCACTCTGCATGCCATCATCACATTGGGGATAGCCCTCCCACTCCCAGAATGTCCCCCAAATCCTCCCACTGGGGAGAAGGTGGGACCTGGCAACTCTATTTCAGTGCCAAATTACAAACCAATGTACTGTGAATAAATGTTGCTGAGTGTTTGTACATTTGTACAGGGTGCTCTTCCCCCTTAGGACTCCCAAAACTGCCTCAGCAAATTTTGGAGGTGGTGCTTGGGGAAATCTGTGTTTGGACAGGATGTGGAATCACTTCCAGGTGAAAACGTATCTTCCTCCCATAGTCGCTGTGCTCTATACCATAGAAACTGGGGGAAATTTCTTGAGAATCAATAGATGGAGATCATTTTTTCCTCATGCTCCTTAATTCCTCAGGAGGGCAAGTTGGGGGTTAGGTAGATGAAACTTGTCCCAGTGCAGAAAAATGGAAGCTCTATTTCCCCTACAGGCTAACCATATGAAATTATGAAACATGGCTTCTAAGTCATGAGATGAGGGTTCCATACCTTTAAAATCCCTCTTAAATTTTAAGCACATTGACAAGAGCAAGAGTTTCCAATCTTGTTGAGTCAGTGGGCACTCTCAGAATTTTGATAAAGTGTAGTTAGTGTCACCACAAAATGGCCACCAAAGGTACAGGGGCCGGGGTCTCCACTAGATGTTGGTTGGTTCCAAGTTCAGCATCCCCTGCGACAGAGGCAGCTGCTTCCAAATGAATACTTCCTGGAAACCAAAGATGATGCCTCTTGAGCTCTTTCTGAAGCACCAAACAGGTAAAAGAACACCAGGATCAGTTGCTTTGTTTAAGGGGGGGGGGGATGTTGCTTGACCTCAGTTTTCAAATAAAGGGGAGGGTTTGTTCCCCACTGGACTAAAGAGAGAGAGAACAATAAAAATGTATGTGCCTGACCAACCCACAGGTGCACAGCTATGAGGTGCCGATCCAGAATTGAGTTTAGCTAGTCGGTTGGCTCACCTGAAGCTACCTGTTTTATTTCTGTTCCAATCAAGACCCTTTGGATTTTATCACCAAGATTCTAGAAGCAGACATTCACTATGTTGAGATTTTACTAGAAAGTAAGTCTATTTGGCCCTTGCCTGGATCACTCAGACTAACTTGATATTGTCATATCTCTGAAGCTACACAGGATTTGGCTAGTATTTGGATGGAATTCCAGGGGTTGTGACATGGAGACAGGCAATGGCAAACCCCCTCTGAATGCCTCTTACCTTGAAAACCTTACAGGGTTGCCATAAGTCAGCTGTGACTTGACAGTATTTTCTACCAACAAATCTATTTGAATTCAGCAGAGCTGAATATCCCATCACATAGAGCAGCCCACCTGGCATTAACCAGGACCCAGGCCTTTTCCATCATAGTTCCAGCTCTGTGGAATGGGCTTCCTTAAGAGGTGAGGGAACAGGATTGCCATGTCTGTGTTGGAAAATACCTGGAGACTTTGGCAGTGAAGCTGGGACAGGGTGAGGTTTGGGGAGGGGAGAGGAGGGGCCTCAGAAGGGTACAATGCCATAGAGTCCACCCTCTAAAGCAGCCATTTTCTCCAGGGAGGCTGATCTCTGTCAGCTGGAGATCAGTTGTAAAAGCAGATCTCCAGGTCCCACCTGGAGGCTGGCAACCCTCAGAGAGAGGGCCAGAGAGAGATTTTGAGGGGGTGCTGCAAAGTCTCCCTGCTTACTCAGGATTTTTTTTTTTTTTTTGGAGGGGGGAAGTTTGAACAACAGACATCTTTTAAGGGGGCAGGGGGACAGAGTTGGGGTCTGCAGTTTCATTTTTTGTTTTAACTATTACTGTAAACTGCCTTGAATCACAAGGACAGGAAGGATATAAATGCTTTTTTTAAATGAATAAAGATAAATAAAATAGGCATGTTTGGGATTGCCCCATAAGTGCCTCATTGTTCAGAATCTAAACGCCTGGGGAAACCCTCAAACCCTAAAATTTGTCCAGGCAGCCCTGCTGAAGACCTAGATCAAGCCAAATCGTACTGCCATATATCATATGACATATCCAGAATGTGTCCAAAATATTCCACGCATGCAAGATATTTAATTAAAATTGACCAGAATCTATCTCCCGTCTTTCTGCTTTAAAAAGAGAGAGAGAGGAGAAAAGACAGAAGTCAATTCTTCAGCTAAATTCAAAGATTAAATATGATTAAAATTTCTGTAGAATGTCTGGCTTTTCTGGAAATAGACTACCACGGCCATCAAAATATTGATAGTCATTGGTAAATGACTTCTGGTGTTTAATCAATGTTATTTTTTTTTTTATCATCCAATTTTTCCCCCCCTTCAAGTCAGCCTTAAACACTAAACTACATTTCATCAAGGTTGGTAAAATGTTTAGAAAGGAACAGATGTCAAAATATGGGGATTGCCAATAACACTGATGGAATCCAGTAATTTCTTTCCTGTCCAAAGGCAAAAGAATGAAGAATAATCTCAACTGTATACAATAATAGAAGATTTACTGCAACATTAATGGCTATAAAAAATAAAAGTACATAAAAGCTACCTCCATTTTTTTCCCAAGCCATCACTAAGGGCAGTGTTTTTCAATTTAAGGCAATTTTCACATCAAAGCAAAAGGGGGTTATGTATTTTTAAGCCTTAAATATCTATAAAATGTCGCGGATGGTTCAGACTAATGTATTTGTTGTTTCCAACTGCACATTAGACAATTGCATGGGGTAGTAATTGGCGCTAAACCTCCAAATACGTAGTTGCAATCTCTTCTTTAAGAACATTCCTCTGCTGGTTCTTCACAGATTGTAGCATTTACATAAGAGTTGAATTGAACAAGAGACATAAATATAGCTAAAACCCTTAGGACTTCATTCTTTTAAAAACTGCCCTCTGAAAACAAATCTACCCTGCAATTTGCAAACCGAATTTTCTACAGACTATTCTTGGAGGCCTTTTGTGAATTAGGAAAAAAAAAAGTGACTCAAAAGACAGGACTGGTTAATCACAATCTTGCAATCATCCTCATATTGTAAAATTCAGATTTCTAGTGTGCTGGTAGTTTTTAAAGAAGAAACAAACAATGTCAAGGGAAACTTCTTGAAATGACGGGATGGGGGGGGAGGATCAACAAAGGACATCTTTACAACCTCATTTTCCAAATAAATACAGGGTGGAAAACGCAGAAATAGATCACAAGGACAAATGACCAGGAGCTTCTTTCCTTCAGCAGCTTCTTACACACGTGGTGGGCATCGATTCTGCCCAGCAGGAATTCATTTGCGTATTAGGCCACACTCCCTGACATCATCATTGTTTCACACAGGGCTTTTTTGTAGGAAAAGCCCAGTCATAACTCATCTGCTTATTAGGCCACATCCACTGACACCAAGCCAACTGGAACTGCGTTCCTGTGCGTTCCTGCTCAAAAAAAAGTCCTGCCACTGTGTGTGTAAGAAGCTGCTGAAGGAAAGAGGGAATCTGTTCGCTCTGGTTATACATACAGTTCTGAACACAATGTAGAAATCTATGCCAGTAGCGCATCCTCACAGTACTTGTGGAATATTTTCCCTACAAAGGTGAGGGGGGAAGTCCATACCAGCACCCACTCCCCTCGCCGGTGAGACATCCCTTTCATGGGGACAAGGGGGGCACAGAACAGTGTGAACACTTCTGCTCTCACAGGACAGGCCAATGTTTATAAACCAAGAACTATTTCACACCAAGGTTGCAATACACAATGGCTCTACTATACTTCCACAGACCTTAGAAATGTTCACTGGAATTTCCTGAAAATGAAGATAACCGTGTCTTATTTTAAAGCAGAGCTTCAGTAGCATACGGCACTGCCACCAAATTGCTTCTGAGGTTACTCAGAGGATGAATTTCATGCCATCTTTGCTCACAAGTTGCTTATGGCAGATGTGTGTGTGGGCTGACTCTCCAAAAGATCTAGAACTGTTCAAATACTGCCACAAGTATTGCCACCATCTTGCCACCACAATTAGCAGCACTGGGTTTAAACTATGAGCAAGTATATTAACTACTGAAAGAATGTCCATACTAAAAGAACAGTTCAGCAATGGAGATTTGCAGGGCTTTTTCTGTAGCAGAAACTCCTTTGGATATTGAGCCACACACCCCTGATGTAGCCAATTCTCCAAGAGCTTACAGGGTTCTTACTGCAGGACCTATTGTAAGCTCTTGGTGGATAGGCTACATCAGGGAGGTGTGGCCCAATATACAAAGGAGTCCCTGCTACAACAAAAGCCCTGGAGATTTGAAAGGTCAATAAACCAAGTTTCTGGACAGGAAACTTTCGAGAAGATTTTTGATGGAAGGTGTCCTGTCTCATTTCACTGTAGTGGATTTATAGATCAATGAAGCTTTTCTAATTCTTATCTATGACAATATTCCTCCAGGATCACTTCTGGCTGTATAAAAGAAAACTCCCTCAGTGATTTGGACAAAGTAGGATGAAATATTGCTTGTCCCAGTCCACTCCCACATAAAAAATGACATTTATACACAACTAGTTGTGCCAGTATGTGAAGTGAGATGCATATCTTATTGGGATCGGAGCCTGTTTCTGCACATACTTCTTTTCATAAAGACCAGGGCAGCTATACATTTTTTTATCTTTACATCTGGAAGCTTTGTTCCTATAAGAACAGGACAATCTGTTACAGATGCACTGATTACTTTAGTGTCGTGTAGCAGCAGAGCATGAGGCATACAAATATTTAAATAAATATGTCAACAGAGTATCCATGGATATTTAACATGCAAAACTCAGACACTATTTGACTGACATGTGCAAGTGGTCACTGCAACTATCGGAGGCAAGTAACCAAGGTCGTTTTCGCACTCACCTTCAGCCGGCGCGACTCCCCTCTTCACCGCGCAGGATCTGCGCGGATTTCGCACTAAACGCTGCGGAGCAGCCAGAAAAGCCGGAAGCTCCCGTCGCAAAAGCCACGCAAACGCCAAACTGCTTTTTGGCGGTTTCAGTTTGAGCGGCTTTTGCGCCGGGAGCTTCCGGCTTTTCTGGCTGCTCCGCAGCGTTTAGTGCGAAATCCGCGCAGATCCTGCGCGGTGAAGAGGGGGGTCACGCCGGCTGAAGGTGAGTGCGAAAACGACCCAAGAGAAACCTCTGATTCCTTCTTATCACCCAGCAACGTGTTGCCAGTGTGTGAAAATATTCTGAAACTGGGCATTGAGTTTATCTCGAGTACACTGCATAAAAACCAGCAGAGGTCTTTTTAGACAAGTGAGAAATCAGATACAGTATGCTAATACTGAATAAAATGGCATTCCATTAGAAGTACCCACATCACAAGCACGTTGTATCAAAAATCAAATAAATAGAGGGTGGGGCAACCAACTTAGTGCAATCCTAAGAATACTTTCCTGATAGCAAGTCAACTGAACAGAGGAGGAGAAGATTGGATTTATATCCCACCCTTCACAACCCAAAGGAGTCTCGGAGCAACTTACAACCTTCTTTCCCTTCTCCTCCCCACAACAGACACCCTGTGAGGTAGGTGGACCTGCAAGAGCACTCCAAGAATTGCTCTTGAGCAGAACAGCTCTGCGAGAACTTGTGACTGACTCAAGGTCACATCATCAGGTGCATGCGGAGGAGTGGGAAATCAAACCTGGTTCTCCGAGATAAGGGTATGTACACTTAACCACTACACAAAACTGGCTCACACAAGTGGGTCTTTGAATAGGTTTCCTCTCTATCAGTGCTTTCTCAAGCAAATCTACTCAGAGTCTACTCGGGTCTATTCAAAGATTACTCACAGGAGCGTTGCTAGGATTGCACTGTAAATGCATCTTTTTAGACCCAAATAAAAGTCATTTCCAACGCTGGGTATTTCCCCCAAATAAGTTTGGGTGTAATGCATCTTAGGTGAAAGTGAAATTAAAACTCCCCGTCTTTCCATCTGGGTGAAGTTTAACCTGTTTCTTCTGTCTTTTCATTTGCAAGAGCTGCTCGCCAAGACCCTTCTGTTTCAAAGCTCACGAAGCTATGCTGAAATTCATGTAAAATATTTTCCTTTATCAACGTAATTATAACTGACAAGAACTTTCCTTTGGAATTCAGAAGAAACAATGTAAGTCTTCATTACAGGCCGACTCCATCCAAGTCCTCTCGATATAGACACAGCCTACAAACAGTGGAAACCCTGTTTTCATCACGCCAATCTCCACAAAGGTTGCGTTTTCTTACTTCAAACATTCCATTAGTTGCTTAGACTGCAATGTTTGCTACAAAGCAAATATTTATATATTAGTAAATACCATTACATTATTGCATGTATACCGGCAGGCTTTATTTTTTTTTGTTAAATGTGGTGCTTGCAGCTGGAATGGATGGGGAGAACAGGTGCGTCAGCACACACATTGTCAACGCACAACACTGACACTTAAAAGTAAAAAAATATTAACAGATAATGCATTGCTAGGAAACTGTATACAAATTCAGGGTCGCTGTCACTTCAAAATATATAATTGATACAAACAACCTTGGTGAGGGGATGATGCTCAATTTAACATCAGGTTTTTTTGACACCCGAAGAACCACAATTCCATATTGTATCTTTTCTTCTATAAGAGGAATGGCAATGGAACGACATTCAGACACGGGAGGTTAATAGTCTTTCTGCCTAACTGCTGCTTAGTCAAGGGATGTAAGAGTAGCCAATCTCTTAATCAGCACCCATGCTTGTGTCACTAATAATGAAAAGATATGAAATAATGGGTTGGATCCAACCAGTTTTTCTGCAGGCAAAAAAGGGCTACCAAAAAAAAAAAAAAGCTATGTTGGGGATAATGCACTGGTTACCAGTTGAGTACCAGATCCGTTTCAAGGTTTTAGTATTGACTTTTAAAGACTTACACAGCCTGGGACCGACATACCTACAGGACCATATCTCCCCATATATGCTCCAGAGATCACTACGATCTAGGGTTGCCAAGTCCAATTTAAGAAATATCTGGGGACTTTGGGGGTGGAGCCAGGGGACTTTGGGGGTGGAGCCAAGATCAAGGCTGTGACAAGATTCATTGAACTCCAAAGGGAGTTCAGGCCATCACATTTAAAGGGACGGCACACCTTTTCAATGAAATAATGAAGGATAGGGGCACCTTCTTTTGGGGCTCATAGAATTAGACCCCATGGTCCAATCGTTTTGAAACTTGGGGGGGGGGGTATTTTGGGGAGAGGCCCTAGATGCTATATGGAAAATTTGGTGCATCTAACTCAAAAAACAGCCCCCCCAGAGCCCCAGATACCCACGGATCAATTCTCTATTATTTTCTATGGGAATAAATCTCCATAGGGAATAACAGAGTTCCCAGCAGACATTTCCCTCCCCTCCCCCTGCTTTCTCATGACCCTAAAGTGGGGGGAGGGTCTCCAAACCGGGGGATCCCCTGCCCCCACCTGGGGATTGGCAGCCCTACTACGATCTTGTACACAACATCTGCTGACAGTCCCTAGCCCGAAGGACGTCCATCTTGCCTCAACTAGGGCCAGGGTCTTTTCGGCTTTGGCCCCAGCCTGGTGGAATCAGCTCCCCTTGGAGATCCAGGCCCCCACTGAACTGTTACCCTTTCATAAGGCCTGTAAAACGGAGCTATTCTGTCAGAACTCTAGTTGAGACAACGGGTGTCCTACTCTATCGGTCGTTCCATTCCATCAGTTGGCCCTATACTGCGGTACCATCTCTGCTGCAATATTAAACTACCTCTTTACTATGCAAGATTCTTAATCTATACAACATGTGCCCCACTGAGCCACCACCTATAACTGTTTATGATTAAACTGTATTGTTTTATTGATATTATATGTTTTAATTGTTATTTATACTGTTTTTATAATGTTGTTATCTGCCCTGAGCCCTTTCTGGGATAGGGTGGAATATAAATAGCCTAAATAAATAAATCATGTCACCTACAACAGCCATATGGGTTGGGAGTTACAGTGGGGAGAGGGATTGGGCTAAATGGAGTGGGGGTGAAATTGGCTGGCTCCAACCCAATAAATCCAGTGACTTGGCTTACCCAACATTTCACAAGTGAGGACAGAGAGGCTCCTGTGTATGTGCAGGTGAGAAACAGCATGGCAGAGCAACAGATGGGCTGACATAATTCCACCTCATGCGGGCCACAAGCATAAACAAAAGGCCTGGCAAGCAGAAAGTATATGACTACACACAGTTGCCTCCTCCTCAAAGTCAGAAGAAAGGAACAGCCACTAGATCAAGTTTAACTACAGGCAACTTTATTGACTTTTCAACTGCTGAGGCAAGGGTAAACCCCCAAGTGCAGAAATAGGCCAAGGCTAAGGGTCGCTCCAGACCACCTCCTTGCCATATTCTGGCTGAGCCACTTTTGCCCCGGGTGTGAGACATTCCTCTGGCTCGCGACCAGCCAGCACACCAAACAAGGGCCACCCAGGAGTCCCCCCAAGCCACAAAACCTAGAGGGGAGAAGGAGGGGGAGGAGGAAATTGGATTTATATCCTGCCCTCCACTCCAAATCTCAGTCTCAGAGCAGCTCATAATCTCCTCTATCTTCCTTCCCCACAACAGACACCCTGTAAAGTAGGTGGGGCTGAGAGGACTCTCACAGCAGCTGCCCTTTCAAGGACAACCTCTGCCAGAGTTATGGCTGACCCAAGGCTATTCCAGCAGGTGCAAGTGGAGGAGTGGAGAATCAAACCTGGTTCTCCCAGATAAGAGTCCACACACTTTACCACTACACCAAACTGGCTCTCCCCCAGGCTTTCCCGAGAGCAGTCCTCATTCCCTGCCCTGGACTGCAAATCCGAAGGCTGAGCCTGACTCCAAACAGGAAAGGTACAAGTCCATTTTACCTTTTCCTATACTAACCTGCCAAGTGACCAGTCCTATATAAGGTATCACCACAACCAATTTCCCACAGTCACCTTACCAATCAAAGGAGGAGTTACATTCCAACGCAGCCCCAAAAGGGTATGCAACCAAAGCCCACACTGCCTACAGGGAGGGATGGTGGGCAAAGCATGTGGGCAAAAAAGGCAGGGCAGGGCAGAGCTAGGGTTAATTCACTGCTGGTTCCACCCCTCCACAGAAATGCCGGGACACTAGCATCACCTCATCATCTGCCTCTCCCTCCTTCCAAAGAAGGCAAAGTGGCCCCTGCCCATGACCACTATATAGTTCTGTGGCCAGGAAGGAGCCTGGGGGCCACTGCAGGACATGAAAACACAGCAGTGTCATGGGGAAGCTGAAGTCTCACCACATACTGCTGTCACAATTAGAATCAGGACCGAAAATGTCTGGGAGGCACAGAAGTACTCCCACATTGTATTTCTGACACAGATTCCTCAGGACAGCTATGGGAAACTGTATCATGTGACATGGCCCTGAGTGGGTAAAAAAGCAGTAGTGGGAAGCAGTGTTCCCTCTAAGCTGAGTTGGTGTGAGCTAGCTCACAGTTTTTTAGCCTTTGGCTCACACATTTTTGTCATAGCTCAGGAAAAATGGCCCAGAGCAAACCAATTTCTGCAGTAGCTCACAACTTTAATGTCAGTAGCTCATGAAGCGGAATTTTTGCTCACAAGACTCCACAGTTTAGAGGGAGTATTGGTGAGAAGGCTAGGACACATGCCCTACCTTCCAGTCATAAAAAAGCAAATAGCAATCCAGGAGCAGCGATTTGGCCTTCCAAAGCACTTCCATATTTTTTATTTCTATTTTATTTTTATTTGTATCATTTCCTTTTAGAGCATGAGGTGATTTGAACCAATCTTTGTTGCTAAACTTTGAGGCCAGCTGAGAGAAACAAAGCCTTCTAGCTTTTATTTGGGCCAGGGAAGCCTCTGCTGGAAGGGTTATAGAATCCTTAAAGACCATCTCCAGGCTAATTTTGATATACACTCTGCCTCCTACAGGCCTGAGAGGAGTAAAACGCATCAATTGGAATCCTTATTTACTCGCTTATATCATTTATGTTTTATCTCACCCTTTTTCAAAGAAACTCAGGGTGGTGTAGCCTGGTTTCCCTTCTTCCATTTTACTCTCACCACAACCCTGTAACTAGGGTTTACTCTCAAAACAACCCTGTAACTAGGGTTTCCATCCCCAGTTGGGGGCAGGGGATCCCCCAGTTTGGAGGCCCTCCCCCACTTCAGGGTTATCGTAAAGTGGGGAGGAGCAGTTTGAATGTCAGCTGGGCACTCCATTATACCCTATGGAGACTGGTCCCCATAGGGTATAATGGAGAATCGATCTGTGGGTATCTGGGGCTCAGGGGGGTGTTTCTTGAGGTAGAGCCACCACATTTTCAACATAGCATCTGGTGCTTCTCCTCAAACCCCCCCCCCCCCGTTTCAAAAAGATTGGACCAGAGGGTCCAGTTCTATGAGGCCCAAAAGAGGTGCCCTCATACTCCATTATTTCCAATGAAGGGAAGGCATTTAAAAGGAGTGTGGTCCCTTTAAATGTCATGGCCAGAACTTCCTTCAGATTTCTATCATTTTTGCCACAACCTTGCTCCTGGCTACACCCCAAAGTCCCCAGATATTTCCTGAGTTGCACTTGGCAACCTTAAATGTAACCCAAGCAACCTCTGCTGATTCAAAACTGGTCTCTCTGTTCCTTGCCTAGCACTGCAGCCACTACACCAAGCTGCACATTGGTTAGTATCTAGGGTAATACAGAATAACTCCAAAAACAGCTTTGAGTACTGGAGGAATCCTAGTTCATCACACCCTGTTCCTATTCAGTTTACAGTCTAATTTTACCTTTATTTGTACCATTTCCTTTTAGAGCAATATATTTCCTGAGAATGGGTCCAGAAGACGTGAATGTACAATAAGTCCCCACACTAAAAAGGCAGGTGTCATTGACACAATAAACTCTAATAGCATCTTTTGAACAGTGAAAGATTTTTTTAATACATACATTACTTCCCCAGTAGCCTGCTATGGCTCCTCTGGAACCATTATCTTCTGTTAGGTCACTCTAGAGCCATATACGCACACTAAGCAGGCATGCAGAAAGTCATTTAAGAGACTGGTGATTAAAAAGAAAATAGTAACAATTACTTCATACGAGGCAGGACCTCAGTATAGAGAGAAGATATAATTGCAGAGACTTCTTAGTTCAAAATCTAGGAAAGTCTTCTGACCAACATGGTTAGCAGGAATTGCAAAGCCAAACAGCTAGTCTGGTATCACAACTCCCATGCCTTACCTTTCCCTCCTATCCAGGGGTGGAATTCTAGCAGGAGCTCCTTTGCATGTTAGGCCACACCCCCATGACATAGCCAATCCTCCAAGAGCTTACAAAAAAGAGCCTTGTTATATAGGAGAATGTTCATGCTGATGAACTGTGATGTACTTCCCACAGTGGTTCTTGAAGGAAGGTATAAAAAAATCCCCTATCAGGAAAGGTTTTGCCCATGTTGTACGGAAGGCACAGAATCTTTAGAGCATGTTTTCTTTGACTGTAAGGCCTATAACAAGCTCCGTGACTCCCTTCGCTTGGCCACAACATTATCCCCCATTGGCAGACAAAGATTGTGCCTTTTTGAGAAGACTTCTTTCAGACAGGCATCCTGATATTACTTATCAGGTAGCTAGATTTGGGTGGTGTGCTGTAGGGATAAGAAAATCTTTATTAGCTCAAATAGTGGAATTTTAACATTTTATTCCTTTAATATGAATGTAAAATCTAGTTTATTGTATCCTGATGGTTTGTATACTGTTTATTGCCCTATGTGGCATTTTAGCCATGGATATTTAAGTTTTGGTCTTTGACCGTAATAAAGCCGAACTGAAGTTAACTGAACTGGTTTGATTACCCCATTACTGACCATGGTGTTGTTAAAGTCCGCCTGACTTCATTTGACTGAGATATGAAAGCAGAGGTCTTGAATGGATGAAGGACAAAGTCATTCTACCATAGCATCTCACCATGGTATTTGGGATGGGTTTGAAAATCCTGGGTACAGTGTTTGGTTTGTACCATGGAGGTCCAAGGTTATATCTTCAAACATCTACAAAGTTCACTGAGCGACCTTGGGCCTAATCTACCTCACATGGCTGTTATGTTGTGAGGAAAAAGGACAGGAATGGGAAATGTGATATACTTGTGGGCATAAAGGGATATATTCTAATTACATCACAGCCTCACCAGTTTGGACCTCAAGAATGAAGATGTAGTCAAATTTCTAGATGCTAAACCCCCAAACAATCAAGCCCTTGGCCACAGATTTCTCCTAGCAACATGTTAACTGCACTGAATCTCAACTGGCATCAATGATCAATTCAGCTGAAAAGAACAACATGCAGAGATCTTTTTGAAGACCCAAGTCCTGAAACAAGAAATGACTGGTTCAGAAATGTGAAGTCCAAGTGAAGACTGAAGACACTTTAGAGACTTAGAGGCATGGAAGTTGTAACTTCAGATATGCCTTCAGGATTGCATCTTACCTTCAACCAGTAAAGTCTTGCAAATTATTAATAGGAGTCCAACTGAATTGCCATCTGAGAGGATGGAACATGCATTCTTGGAATCTGACAGAAGCTCTGCCAGTTTCTTCAAAAAGCAGTACGATGTACGCACAATGAGGGGCAGCTTAGATCTAGCGGAATGTGCCCATTCTTCTTTAATTAGTTGATCAAAAGCTACTGGGTAAGGAAGGAACTTCTACTGCTATGACATACTTAGAAAGGCCTCCAGATAACCACTGAAACAAGCTACTAGATAGGCAAGCAGCCTATCCTGAATATACTTTTGGGGAGATAACTACATGGTGTAAACCACTTTTCCTAATACTCACTGAAGAAAGTTTAAGGCTGGACAGAGACTCAGGATCTCCATTTTCTCCTTCAGAAATTCCCAGGCTCCTTAATCTGGATTTTATACACCTCATCTACTATAAGGAGTGCAATGAGTTATCCACAAGTAATGAAGTACCTCCAAGAGATGCAGACCACTGTTGTAGCTAGTAAGTAATTCAAGTAAGTTGTAACTATTAAACAATTCAAGAGCAGCTCATATTAGCACTTCTTGTTTTCACAGAGGCAGGCAACAAACTGACCAGGAAAGAGTTCTTCTCTGCTTGATTCCTTCCTCATGCTGTTTCAGAGGTCAGGAGAGACCAACTGCACTTGCCAATTGCACCTCATCAAGAGATGTTTTATGCCAGTCCTGGAACACACTTGCCTTTAAGTAAAACTTAGCCCACTACTATCTGGCAGAAAAATAGACAGATAAGGTTGCCAGGTCTGACTCAAGAAATATCTGGGGACTTTGGGGGTGGAGCCAGGAGCAAGGGTGTGACAAGTATGACTGAACTCTGAAGGGAGTTCTGACAATCACATTTAAAGGGACCACATGCCTTTTGAATGCCCTCACTCCATTTGGAAATAATGAATGATAGGGGCACCTTCTTGAGCCTCATAGAATTGAACCTCCTGGTCCAATCTTTTTGAAACTTGGACAGTCCTTTGAGGAGAGGCACTGGATGATATGCTGAAAATTTGGTGCCTCTACCTCAAAAAACAGCCTCCTCAGAGCCCCAGATACCCATGAATCAATTCCCCATTATACCCTAAGGGAATCAGTCTCCATAAAGTATAATGGAGTCCCCAGCAGACATTCAAACCACCCACCCCCTGATGACCCTGAAGCGGAGGGAGGGCCTTGAAACTGGGGGAGATCCCCTGTCCCCACCTGGGGATTGGCAACCCTACAGACAGATCATTTTCTGTTAAGGAGACATATCTGCCCACCTGTTTGTAGGGCCATTATACCCATCGCCAGATCCACTGAACAGTGGTCTAGTGGATCTGGCGATGGGTATAATGGCCCTACAAACAGGGGTGGAATTCTAGCAGGAGCTCCTTTGCATATTAGGTCACACACCCCTGATATAACCAATCCTCCAAGAGCGTACAAGGCTCTTTTTTGTAAGCTCTAGGAGGATTGGCTACATCAGGGGGTGTGGCCTAATATGCAAAGGAGCTCCTGCTAGAATTCCACCCCTGCCTACAATGTCCTGCAAAGGTTACAGTCTTGAAGTCACCTAGCCTGGGGTGAGAGAGTTGGATCCAACCAGCTTTTCTGCTGGTAAAAAGATAAGCACAGGGTCCTCTTTGACTACCAAAAAAGGCTATGCTGGGGATCACAGGGCCATGTCATATGGCAGCTGTCATACAACAGATCACCGGGTAAAACTGAAGGGAAATGATGGCTAGATCCAACCCACAGTCTGGAATCAATACAATCCCCCCCCCCACATTGTTAGTATTAGGGTGTTTTTGTAGAAGGAACTCCTTTGCATATTAGGCCACAAACCCCTGATGTAGCCAATCAGTAGACTCTGTACTGAGAGTCCTATAAGCCCTTGGAGGATTAGCTACAACAGGGGTATGTGGTCTAATATGCAAAGGAGTTCTTGCTACCAAAAAAAAGCCATGGTTAGTACCCAATTCCAGGCACTTTGGCTTTGGATAAGATCCATGACATTACTATTTGTACTATCTACAAACTACATGGGATACAAGTGCAAGCCAATACAGCTGAAACAGAAGCAGTATTCACTTTATTTTTCTATCAGCTGACCCCGCCCTTCCTTTAGTTTATTTCATATCCCCTTAAAAAAAATTACTTTGAACAAAACTAGCCAACTTTTGCAAGGTATGATGATTTCCAATCCAGTGTGATTTTTTTGCGGGGGGGGGGGGGAGGGGAGAAGGCTGAGCTACATAAACCTTCAGCTAAATGAATGCAAAAAGACTATCATTGAAATCTTTAATTACATTGCAAGTCCTAGCCTATATTCTTATTTGCAGTTTGGTTGAGGGGAAATTATAGATCTTTAGGGGTAATTTTTATGAAATCTACAGGGGGGAAAATGGAAAGCATCAGAAAGCATCATTCTGCATCAGATAATGAGAAATGTATTTTTTTTCCCCCATAACCAGTTTCCAGCCACTGCAAACTGATGATATGACTGTTTTCTTCTGGCCCCATTATCCAAGCACTTGAACCCCAGCTAACAATGAGTTCATACAGAAAGAAAAGTGCTCGGCTTTAATTGTATGTATTTAGTCACGCAAACCAGAAGCAACGGCCTGAGAAAGGCTGGTTAGCCAGTGACAGCTTTTTGCTTTTAGAACCAGCTTCAGAAAGCTATTACAAATTGTACCGATCTATTCAAGGCCATGGCAGGGGAAAAACAAACACACACAAAAAAATCATTCCCCGCCCCACCCCTTTTTAACCTGGCTGCTGCAATAAAGGTTTTACTTTCTTTTCTTCGTACGCACACATATATGTACGCACACATAAACAAAACACATGCACAATTCCGACCGACCGCTAATTTTGTTCGAGTAAACATCATTAAAAATTTGAAGACACTGGAAGAATGTGTGGTTTATGTTAAAAAATTTCCCTCTGTCAATCAATTCTGCATGTCTGCATGAAACTGATGATCGCATCATCATGTTAGTTTGCCTGACTTGTTCAGTACAAAGAAGGTGAGGACGTTTTCTCAAGCAGGGATGTCAGCACTTGAAAAAATCAATTGCCATCTGGGGCTCATTTTCCAAAAGGGAGAGGGGGGGAGAGAAAAAAAACCCTGGTTAAGAATACCCTAGAACAAATAAGTTGAAAAATGTTTGAAAATAAACTGCGGGGTCAGAGAAACTTCAGAATAAAATTTGAAAGGGAACGCGATTGAAACCTTTTTCCTTTTTTTTTAATGAAAAGACATAATCACGCGGAGCTTATGTACATTTTCTGCATCACAACCTTGGTTCTAAAAATAAGCAACAACACCTACGGACCAAAGGCGTGTGAACCGCATGCAAACAAGTTTCTTTTTTAAAAAACCTAGGTTTTTTTTTTCCTCCTGGCAGAAGGTTTCCAGATACCATCTACGAGACTTTCTCTTATTTGAAATGGATGACCCTCTTTATAGATCGCTACAGCCCTGTACAACATAATGAGGATACTCTTTAATTTCAAACACTTAAACTCCATTAAAGCCTGAGGAAGAAACACATCCGATTCATGCAACGTCCCTTTCGCTGTGATTTAACAACCTTGCAGCAGCTTTGCTCAACTTTTCTTCTGCTCCCAGGAAGTTCCATTAACTTACAGAATACGAATGCACAACGGTTGGTGGAGATATACTGTTCCACCTTGATTAATTTTACACTCATTCTGCACTCCTTATGCGTTTTTAGGGTCCCTTCACCTCACCTGCTAGTCTCCATCACGCTGTACTAATATTGTGGGAGGTTTTTTGCAGGGAGTGGAAAGGTTTTATCCCATAAATAATGTGCTGCAGTGGATAAAAGTTTTTCAAAGTCCCAAGAATTAGACGCCGCTGTTCCGACTGCTATCCCACACAATGTGCAACAATTAATCAACTCGTAAAACAGTACAAGAACTCACAATACACAAATAGCCAAGGAAAAGATAAATTGATCTCTGCAGAAGCTTCGCCCCTTCTCAGTAGCGTGGCTGTGTGAAAAATACCAGTTTAAAAAGGATGCTGAGGCAGCAAAAGCATTTAATACTTCATAAACAGTTATCTAAGCCAATGTCCAATAGCTAGACAGTACGGTAATGTGACCTACATACTAACAAAATCATTTTTTATACAGGGGTGGGAAGAGAAGACCAGACATTTATTCACTGGATAGTTAAAACTAGCACCTTGTTTGAAATGCTTTTCTGCTGTGAATTTTTTTTTTAAAAAAAAAATTTGCCATCTTGAAACTAGGCATTCACCTAGTGAAGCTATTTGTTCCATTATAGCAATCCATTTTACTGTCTGTGTTGTCAACTAACTACTTGAGGTTCACAATGGTCTTCCCTCTGTTAAACTTTGCACTTTTTCAGTGTTTAACTTAACAGCGATGCTGCAGACCCGAACATCACTCTCATCTCTAAAAGAGGGTAAAAAATATATATATATATATCACTCTTTAAAGCCCAACCTTTGGGCATTATTTAGCTACAACTTAAGCACCGGATTGTCATGGGAGAAAGACCCTGAGCATTTCTTTAAACATTTTAGTGGGAGTCAAAGTGCTCAACGCTGGCTGAACTGTACCAATTCTTTTTTTAGTAACTTACCCTATTCAAATATTTAGATTGTTTAAAATATGCATAAAACTTGATTTTTGTTGTATTACATACAGCACTCTGTGTAATAGCAAAAAAAAAGTTTTCATACATTTGTGTTAAAATTAAGTAATGGGACTTTGTTTTCACATGTTTAATAACTGTTTATGGCATAAATGTCATTGGTCTCAGTGAAGTTATACAAGTAAAGCAAATTGGGCTTAGCACAGAACAAAGTTGGATGTTTAAAAGATATTTTAATGATCTGAATCCAGTATGCTGGTTGGCATTTTAAAAAAAGAGCTGCTTTCCTTCCTGTATGATAATCAAAATGTTAGCCATTGTTTAAAGCAAGTGTGTCAAACATACAGTCCAGGGGCTGAATCAGGCCCCCAGAGGGCTCCTATCAGGCCCCCATCTATCATCTGCTTCTTTCTCTGTCATCTGCTTCTTTCTCCTTATCCATTGCTTCCTTCTGCATCTCAGCTTGCTTTGCAAGGCTTGCTCAAAGCACAGGAGCTACAGAGCAAAACCTCTATTTTCTCCATTGGTTGCCTTCTAGTCCCCTGGGGCGGGAGGGAAAGAGCGAGAGCTTCCTTTGCCCAGTTCCCTGGATCCCATGGGAGAAATACAAAGAAACCACCTTTAAGACCAACAACTGCTAATGTTTTAAGCATATTTTAAGTTTGTTTTTTTAATCTTTAATTATGCTTGTCCATGTCCTTTAAAAAGTTTATATCTCTGCTACCTAATCTTAAATAGGTACACATATGGCCCAGCCCAACACGGCCTAGCTCAACAAGGTCTCATTTATGTCAGATCCAGCCCTCTTAATAAATGAGTTTGACACCCCTGGTTTAAAGGCCGCTCAAACATGCTGAGCTGAGTTGATTCAGAAAGTTGAGAATCAAGATTTTGATCCATGTCTGTGCATGCACACGAAAGCACATACCCAGAATTAAACTTTCATAGAATCATAGAGTTCGAAGGGACCTCCAGGGTCATCTAGTCCAACCCCCTCCACAATGCAGGAACTTCACAAATACCACCTACCCAACTTCACCAATACCTCCTCCAGGGCTTTTTTGTAGAAAAAAACCCCCAGCATGGACTCATTTGCATTATAGGCCACACCCCCTGATGTCACCATTGTTTCACACAAGGCTTTTTTCACATCACACAACCTTTACTGGCGTAACAGCACAAATCCAAATGGATTGCAATAGAATCTATGGATAAAAAGAACATCTCCTCCTACAAGCAGAATAAAAGAATTTTGCTACAGATTCAATGATTTCTCATTTATTTGAGGCTAAAAGTAAGGAGGTCTTATGCTCATCAGATCCGCTGCAGAAAAGGCTTTTAGAAAACAACACAAAGATTGTCAGAACATTTACAATGCAAGAGAACATGTTCATTATCTTCAATCTCTCCCATCCCACATGGAATTTTCTTATAGCACCATAGATGAGAGAAGGTTAAACAGGCTAGCATAAACACCCCACACCGGAGGGGGAGGGTTTGTGGGGGAGGGAAGCCCAGCAAGAACTCATTTGCATATAAGGCCACACTCTTGATTCCAAGTCAGTCAGAACTGTGTTCCTGTGCGTTCCTGCTCGAAAAAAGCCCTGCCTCCCCCTTTGTTGGTCTTAAAGGTGCCACGGGACTCAGACTGTTCTATTGGAACCAACCACTTAGCCTGGTCAGATCACAGTGGCCCATAACCAACACTGGATCTAGATAAGACCTCCCACAACCATCTGTTCAATGTATAACCTTTCTGAAGACTAGACATTACCAAAGACATCCACAGCCCAGTAAAATCAACTTTCAGAAATCTCTACCAAGTTTTGCAACTGTGTTTCCTGCCATATGTTCTATCATTATCTTTAAGATAACCAAGAATGCTGGATTGATTGCCCCAACCATATTCCACAGTTCAGAACAAACACACAGAGGCGTTCTCGGTGGTTTATAATACTGGACAGTCTACTTCCCTTAGAGCGGAGATCCTGAACTGACCAATTTCACATTTTTGTTTCTTCAAGAGAATGGCGTTGACGTAATTACAGATTTCTCTTGCAATTCTGACTCACGGTTTTCTTTTTAACCCTGCCTTTGCTGACTGACCTCCCTTCTCTCTGTGTTCCACAGAATGCCCTTTCTGCCCACTATTGTCACAAATGAGGCTCTATGAACCCCTCTTTGTTGAATTACCCTCTTCTTTACTGTCCTCTCTCCCACACCAAATGACCCCTATTTCCCCCTTAGCCCACGAGTCCTATCTCCTGGCTCCTCTTTTTCTTCCTTTAATCGGTGGGAAGATAGAGTATTTCTGCTCTCACCTTTTTCCTTCCACTTCACCAGATTCCGCAGGAACATTACACAATGCCTTCACACATTAGTGTTAGCAGTGGGGGATTTTTGTTAAAAAAAAAAACAAAAAACAGCCCAACAGGAGGTTATTTGCGTATTAGGCCATACTACTTGGCATGGGAGTATGTAACTGCTGCACGGCGGAGCTCTGCTCCTGTGGCTCTGGCAGAAGAAAAGTCCTGAGTCTTAGCGCAGAATACTGTGGCGCGGTTGTTAATGTGGCTTCCTTGATGGGAGCACATTCAACCGGCACTGGCTGCCTATTGTGTAGCAAATCCATTTAAAAGTGTTGGCATTGACCTTCAAAGCGCTATATGGCCGAGGACCTGCCTACCTAAGGGACAGCCTTTCCCATATATACCCCAGAGAACACTGCGTTCAGGAGGTCCAAATCTGTTATCCATCCCTGGAGCAAGAGGGGCAGACTAAGCACTACACAGGCTATGGCCTTCTCAGTGGCAGCACCAATGCTATGGAATGCTCTCCCAGAGGCCACGAGAGCCCTGCAGGACCTCTCCCAATTCTGCAGGGCCTGCAAAGCCAAACTTTTTCGACAGGCCTACAACAACTAACGTGGGAGGAGGCGTTGTATTATGTTGTAAGCCGCCCTGAGACACTTAGGTGAGAAGGGCGGGGTATAAATCTTAATATAAATAAATAAATAAATAAATAAATAAATAAATAAATAAATAAATAGGCTGCCACTGTTATGTCACTGAACAATATCATCTGTAAGACCGCTAATAGAGTGGCAAAGGAACAGAGAACTGAGATATGGAGAAACCACCTTTGTTATGAAATCTTGTTATAGTATCTAAAAAATTAGTTTTTAAATTGTTTATATATGTTTTTTATTCTTTTATAATTGTAATTGTTTTTACCATGATTGTTAGCCACCCAAAGTCCACTCGCGGAGTGGGCAGCATATAAATCTAAAGTAAATAAATAAATGAATAAATTAGCCACACAATGGCCAGCTGGTTGGCTGCCACAGAAGAAATGGTGCCACCAGCTCCCTTGTAGACTTCTGAATCTAGGCATTCTCCCATTCCCACCCCCAACAACTTCTAGGCTTGGATGGCTCTTAGATGTTCCCATAGAAAGAGGAGAATACAGATTAATGTGTAGTGGGAATTTTCCCCATGGGTTTTCAACAGACAGGAGACCTCAGTCCAACCACTTCTCCATATCATTATGGCAGGCCTTTGTCTACATCTTTGTGTAGGATGGCTTTTAAGGCCAAACTAGACATGGCATCTTTTTCCACCTCAGGTCTGAGGGAAGACCAAGAAATATAAGCAGAATTCAGTACATGAGCAGTCCCCTCCCCATGGAGCAATACATCCCCGGGGCCATTTAAGGTAGGGGAAATGACGCAGGAAGAGCAGGAGGATGCCTCTTCTCTCCTCACACTATGGTCCTGATCGTAATTGGACCCCTTAGGACCTTTTCTCCCAGAGCTGCCATTTGGGACAGGAGAGTCAAGATATATCTAGTTTAGCTACTCCATGAGCCTTCCATGAGTGAGACAAACATCCAGCAACTTTAGACAGGTATAATGATGCAAGGGCTCATGTCAGGCAGCAACAGCCTCCAATCTAGAAGCCCCTCCTCAACCCCTGATGTGTGAGGCTCTTTATAGTTACACAGGACTACACTAGACAATTACACATCCCCCAAATCCACCACTTGGAACTGAAGAGATTCACTTTTTAGTATGCTGTGGGGGAGAGTGATTCTGCTGGGGACCGTGGCATGGAGGAATGAGGGGCTCCTGTCTCCCCCATGCTATTTTCAAGAGCTCCTCATTTCCCCCCCACCCCATGCAGGACTGAGCCCTATGACATTTCAAAAAGTAAAAATCTCTATCATGGTGCCACATTCACATGGCACACTCAGGGAAGTGGTATTGTCTAGTAGTGAGAAAATTGCTTTCTTTATCTGTTCAGAAGCATCCCCCATTTCTTCTATCATATAATCCAGGGCTGAGTCATTAAAAACCCATGCAAGAATCAGAGTCCTCATATTGAGAGAGGGGGAGAGATCCCCTTTTAGAGAAACTCTGAAGACTCATCCTATTGCAAAGAGGAACAAAAAAAAGCATAAACCTAATGGCCAGAATACTGGATTTCATATTCGCTTTCACAGAGAAAACTCAGGGAAAAAAATATGAATGATTTTAGTGTACTTATGAAATTTAATGAACAAGCTTTCAAAGATCACTAAATTCTCATAGCACGAACATACAAATGAAGCCAGCTGATGTGAAATGATGGCTTTAAACAGGAATGTTGCAAATGCAGATGATCTGGAAGAACAATAGCTCGTAAATCCATTGATGACAAAGAGACTTGGGATTTCAGTCATCAAACTCACTTATGAAGTTGGTTGTAACTTACAAGAATACCCCTCAAGTGTTCCTTGCTGTGTACATTCATTCTCATTGTTCCAGCGTTGCTCTGTTCTCCTGCTTTGATTCTGAATAGTTGCCTACTTGTACCACTCAGACCCTTCTAAACATGTACAGGAAGCTGCCAAAATCTAGGCTATACCACATAATTAAACATTAGCAAAGCTGAGTCTAAACGCTAAAAAACATTTCTAAAACCCCACAATTTTAAAGAGCTGAAACGACTTTAGATATTGCAGTTTGTTTCACAATAATGGTATTTTATGGATCACAGGGTTAGGTTTTGAAAGGAAGAGTCTTACTGTTTTTGAATCTCAGTTTTTATAAACCACTTTTGGAATATGGTCACAAAACCAGTCATAAGTTAGAAATGGGGGACGGAGAAAAAGAAAGGAAGAAAAATAACTCTATAGGGAAGTACTATGAATCAATAGTAGAGAAAGGAGTGAAATTCTAGCAGGAGCTCCTTTGCATATTAGGCCACACACCCCTGATGTAGCCAATCCTCCAAGAGCTTATAAAAAAGAACCTTGTAAGCTCTTGGAGGATTGGCTACATCAGGAGTGTGTGGCTTAATATGCAAAGGAGTTCCTGGTAGAATTCCACCCCTGGGTAGGGTACACACATTGCAAAAGGCCTCCACAGCCAAATAACCACTATCATTTGCTGTAGACAATACTGGGCTAGATGGATTAGTAGTCCAGCTTCAATATCAAGTGTTATGTTCTCAGGGATTTTTTTGTAGCAGGAACTCCTTTGCATATTAGCCCACACACCCCTGATGTAGCCAATCTTCCTGGAGCTTACACTAGGCCCTGTAATAAGAGCCCTAGAAGCTCCTGGAGGATTACCTACATCAGGGTGTGTGGCCTAATATGCAAAGGAGTTCCTGCTACAAAAAAAGCCCTGTATGTTCTATATTTCTGTCCCACACCATTGTGCCAATGTTAAAACTATGGGCCCAAAGTTAAATATCTTATCTAAGTGATCATATAACTGAGCTGTAATCCAAAGTATTGCTCAATCGATTGAGCTTCCAGTATGGAATATGAAAATAAATTTTACAATCCACTGGATCACTGAATTTATTCCTCAGTCTTCAGCCCTTCTGACAAGTAGTTAAAATACATGCATTTAGGTGTTTCAGCACTGCCTAAGGAAACCGCCTATTTTGACGGTGGTGCCTGGTAAGGGTGCAGTGTTGGGGGGTGGGGATGTGATGCTGCCTCTGAGTGACATTCTAGGAATTTCCCCTAGTCTCTGTGGTAAAGTCCACAGAGACATGAGGATTTCCAAGAAGGTCATTATGGAAGGCATTTTCTATTTATTTTCTTTACCACTCTTCAGTTTCATGAGGGTGGAGGATGGGGCAGAGTGTGAGCGGTTACTTGCCACTAACAGGCAAATGAAAAGTCTACCTATATGGAATCTTTAAGGGAATAGCATCCTTAGGAAGAGGAAAGAGCAACAGAATAACATCCACTAACTGATCTGCCCAAGACTACACCATGAAATGGAAGACCTGAATTATAATAATAATAATAATAATAATAATAATAATAATAATAATAATAATAATAATAATAATAATAATAATAATAATAATAATAATACTTTTTATTTATATCCCACCCTCCCCGCCGGGGCAGGCTCAGGGCGGCTCACAACACATAACTACAATGTACAATAAAAAAATACATGATAATTACAATTATATAAAATCATCATTAAATCATTAAAACAACTTGTATTAAAATTAACATTGTGGTGCTATAACTTAGGTCTTCTATAAAATTCAGCGATTAAAACATATCCAGCGAAACTTTCTTGGCTCGGTATTAAGTGAAGGCTATTTTGAAGAGGTAGGTCTTGCAGGCCCTGTGGAATTGGTCTAAACATCGCAGGGCCCGCACCTCCTCCGGAAGTTGATTTCACAGTAGTGGAGCTGTAATGAAGAAGGCCCGGTCCTGCGTAATCTTCAATCTGGCCTCCCTTGGCCCAGGGATATTCAGCTGGTTCTTTCCAGTTGACCTCAGCGCTCTCTGGGGTTCATATGGGGAGAGACGGTCCCTCAAATAGACAGGTCCTTGGCCATATAGGGCTTTAAAGGTAATAACCAACACTTTGTAACGAACTCAGTACACCACTGGCAGCCAGTGCAGTCCGCGCAGCCCCGGCTGTATGTGCTCCCATCTTGGGAGTCCCAACAACAGCCTAGCCGCCGCATTCTGCTCTAGCTGCAGCCGCCGGGTTCAGCACAAGGGCAGCCACATGTAGAGGGCGTTACAGTAGTCCAGTCTCGAGGTGACCGTAGCATGGATCACCTTTGCTAGGTCTCGGCGCTCAAGGAAGGGGGCCAACTGCTTCGCCCGCCGGAGAAGTAGTTGTTCCAATCCAAACTCAGTTTTTCAACAGAGAAAAAGCCTTGGAGTTAAGGCAGGAAACCTGGCTCATTTTGAAACAACTGTTGAAGATTTAGAGCTCCAGTACCTGAAGTGAGACCTGTACTCACTGGTCTGTCCATATTGGAGGCATTTCTCAGGACAGCTGGTTGGCTGTTTTGAATCGTTGAGTTTTACATAACATGATGTTGTGTGAATTAGGGCAAAGACTGAATTTCACGTAAGGAAGAAGGCTATCTGTAGGGCAGAAGAAAAGTGTTCACCTTCTCCCTTGGAACAGAGTAGACTGTGAGTCCTCTTTAATTATCCCTCTCAGTAACAACAGGTTTAAATGTACAATAGTCAGGCAGCAAAACTGCACGCAATTCATCACAGTTCTTTCTAACCTGGAATACTTTTAGATTTGATATTTAAATTATTAGTAATAAAGGCAAGGGGAGTACAAAGGGGAAAAAAATCCATTTTCAATCCCACCTTCACATTTCCTTAGATCTTAACCTGACATTAATGAGGAAATACACATAGAAATGACGCTCGGCCTGCAGGATAAAATGGCTCATATACTATGTTGATGTTAAGATGAAAGAAAACCCAGAACAAAGACACTACAGTATTGCAGAGATAATGCTGAAATTCCGAAATATTTGTATTTGTCAACAAAGCAAGAAATGCCCATGACAAAAATATATTAAAAATACACCTGTCACCTTCTTATTTGACTATATAACAAGCCTAGTGCATATATTAATGCCTCACCTTGCTAGGCTTCCAAGCAATCATTTACTGTACAAGATGAGTATGCTACAATAGATATTTCCCCCTTACCAGCCCCTCATACATGTTTCTAGTTCCCAACAATAACCAGCCACAGACAGCCTCACGCTTTCGATGAACAACAAGGATTAACCTATGTAAAATCCAAGAAGAGACTCAAGCAGTTATCCAAGGTCATCACAGCAATGAAGTACAGGGTGCCGGGAAAGACACCCCAAGGATCACAAATTTTCCTTTCAAGGAAGAGGCTGGATTTCAGCAGAACTACCTCGCCACATCTCAGAAACTACACAGGGTCGGCCCTGGTTAGTATTTGGATGAGGGACCACCAAGGAATGACAGCATCAGTTCAGAGGAACACAATGGCAAACCATCTCTGTTAGTCTCTAGCTTCGAAACCCAAGGATGTCAAACTCATTTGTTAGGAGGGCTGGATCTGACATAAATGAGACCTTGTAAGGACGGGCCATGTTGGGCCGGGCTGTGTGTGTACCTATTTAAGATTAGGTAGCAGAGATATAAACTTTTTAAAGGACACGGAGAAACACGATTAAAGATTTTTTTAAAAAAAACTTAAAACATGCTCAAAACATTAGCACTTGTTGGGTCTTAAAGGTGCTTTCCTTGTATTTCTCCTATGGGATCCAGGGAACCGGGCAAAGGAAGCTCTGGCTCTTTCCCTCCCTCCCCAGGGGACCAGGAGAGGGAGGAGCCTCAACTAATGGAGAAAAACCAATTGCTCTGTAGCTCCTGTGCAATTGAGCAAGCTTGGCAAAGCAAGCTGAGATGCAGAGGAAATGAAGGAGAAGGAAGCAGACAAGGGCCAGTTGCTTGGGGACCTGATAGGAGCCCTCTGGGGGCCTGATTCGCCCCCCACACACACGCACACCGATCGCATGTTTGACACCCCTGCCCTACAGAGTGGCCATAAGTCAGCTGAACTTGATGGCACTTTACGCACACATATTGCTACTAAACCTTAGCTACACAACTACACATATTGCTACCCAACCTAAGCTCACTTACCCTTATTCATTGCCTTTATGCCCTCTACCCTTATTTTAGGACCGCATTACTATATGCACTTTTTTAGAAGTAAGTCCCAGTGAGCATAGTAAGTAAATATGCACAGGATTGGATTGTAAGGCTATGAAATAACACTTTTATTTATTTAAAGTTCCCAAGAGCAGCATGGGACATTCATAATTAAAAACAAAAAGTAAACAAAGGAAGAGAAGCCATGCATTAGGTTTTTCTAAGATATGAAATACAATTATGTGGAACTAAATCAAAGAAAAAAACAGGTGGGCCTCAAATTCTGGAAGGAGTTCAACAGTACCCAAGTCTTCCTTGGGGTTCTTGACACATGCAGTAAACACTCACAATGTTTGATTTCCGGATGTGAGAATATTTCAGAGAGTCCCTCATATTAGGAAATTATGAAATCAGAAACAGCCCTTGGTAACAAGAACGGTGGTAGAGTGAAGTGTCATCAGGTTGCAGAAGAATTATGACAACCCAGCAGGATTTTCAAAGCAAGAGACAAAGAGAAGTGATTTGCCACTGCCTTTCTCTGCATCGCAACCCTGGACTTCCTTGGTGGTCTCCTACCCAAGGACTCACCAGGGCTGACCCTGCTTAGCTTCCAAGATCTGAGGAGAGTAGGCAAGCCCTGGGCCATTCAGGTCGAGGCAAATAAGAGCTGTAGGCTCCTATAAATCAGTCATTTTTCACTATCAGAACACTAGACTCTCTCAGAATGAGCTGACACAGCAAGAAGCCCCACCAACTTGGTGCATCTAGAACTCTACTGTTGATTTAATAGGAAAAACAGAGACTCACACACCTTAACAAGTGAGATTCACATGCTCCAGCAGACATCTATGGAAGACAAAAAAATTGGACTACCTACCACAAATCTCATTCCACTTTGTGCCCCCCCCCCACCTTATGGAATGGCCTGTCTGAGAAATAAGGAAGGCTGCCACTCACCTGACATTCAGCAAACTAAGCAAAACTGAATTATTCAGGAGGGCATTCTTATACAGGATAATAGGGCTATACTATAATGGAATGCTTCAGAGAGATGCTATAAAGAAGGGAATATGGCTTACACCGCTATATAGAATATATATATATACTATCTGTTCCTAGCCAGTTTGGTGTAGTGGTTAAATGTGTGGACTCCAATCTTGGAGAACCAGGTTTGATTCCCCATTTCTTCGCATGTCCCTGTTGAGTGACCTTGGGTGAGTCATAACCTGCGGAGTAACTTTGGATCAGTCATAACCTGAGCCTGCTTCGGCGGGGAGGGCGGGATATAAATCCAATAAAATAAATAAATATATAAATAAATAACTCTCTTAGAGCTGCCCTGCTCAAGGGCAGTTCTTGGAGAGCTCTCTCGGCCCCACCTACCTCCCAGGCCAGGCCATTCCTGCCACTAGGCAAACTAGGTGATTGCCTAGGGTGCCAGCCTTCTGAGGGCACCAAATTGAGTACCCCCCCCCATGTGGCTCGGTGACATTATCAGTTTGGGGGGGGTCGCTAAAAGTTAGTCTTGCCTAGGAGGCCAGATAGTCCAGGGCTGGCCCTGCTCACGGAGTGTCTATTGTGGGGGTATTAATCCAATCTCTTCTCTTCTTCTTCTCTTCTGCATTGTTTAACATGTCATGTAATTACATAAGCTTTGTTTCAGCTTTGTCTCAGATTTCTGCTTGGTTTCAAATTTCTGCAATCCATTTTTTTATTGGGAGTCCCATGCTGTTGATTGTATTCACTTGCACTGTGTAATCTGCCTTCAGTCTTAGTGAGAAAGGTGGACTATAAATAATGTAAATTCTTAAAAATTCAATCAGGTCCGGGAAAAGTGATTCACAGGGTGGGCAAGGACATGAACCTCCAGGGCTTTTTTTGTAGCAGGAATATCTTTGCATATGAGGCCACACACCCCAATGTAGCCAATCCTCCAAGAGCTTACAGGGCTCTTATTACAGGGCTTATTGTAAGCTCTTGGAGGATTGGCTATATCAGGGGATGTGGCCCAAAATGCAAAGGAATTCCTGCTACAAAAAAAAAAAAAACCTTGCAGACCTGCAATGCAAGGTCAAAAATAAGGACTGATCTACCTATTCTTCAGATGTAACACAACCCTACATTGCCCCAATCAGATAAACTGATATTTCCTCCTAGCCCAATCAAGAAACAGTGAGGAGAAAACCATTAATTCTCCCAAGCCACTGTCTGTACCATCCTAGCAAGACCTGTATGTTGCTTCTAGAACCTCTGATATGTTATACACATGCAACGGCCTTTCGTTGCCTATTTTCTGCAACTCAAGATGGCACTACTTACCAATGCTCAAGCCTGAGATGTTAGCTTCAGCTTTTATTTCTCCTCTGGAAACGCTACCGGTGTTGAGAGTTACAATGGCCCGGTCTACAAAGTGTGTGTGTGTGTGTGTGTGTGTGAAGATTCCACTGGCAGAAGAAGTATATATGAATTCCATTTCTACCTTTTCTTCCACTCTGAATAAGCTCAGCTTTTGACACAGAAGGTGTCAGACACTGTAATCAAATTTAAAGAGGCAAGTGATGCTATGTATTCTCTGCTCCAAGGAGAGGGAGGGTGGGGGGGGGGAGAAAAAAAAGGATATTCACAATATAATCACAATGCCAGTACACCCATTGTAGCTCAGCACTGTGTCCTGGAATTCAGCTCTGACTGGCCTGCATAGGAAGAAAATGGCATTCTGAATTATACCTCCTCAATTATATGTTATGCACGCTTAATTGACACCCATTTCTGCCTTTCCACAATTCAGATTTCCAAATCAGCCCCCTAAAATAAACTCAATTGACAATTTCAGAAATATCCTCATCTTGAAGCATGATAAGTAGAAACTTATAGAGGGGAAAAGATGAAGGTTTGGCTCGGCTTCCCTTATAATTGCGACCAAAAAATGATTTACAAAAGAGAATGAGTGATGCTGACACCCTATCCATCCTGCCGCTTCCCTCTTCTAATCCTCAGACAAGCTCAGTTTGCCAAATTCAAATGACCCGTGATGCCATTTTGTAACCAAGAAGCCATGAAAGTTGCAGTTGTGGAAAAGAACTCCCCATAGAAAACAGCAATGGATATTAATTTTATTTTAAATCGCAAACATGTTTTTTTCTCTCTCTCTGCAAGAGATACAAGCCTGGTCAACAGAGCTGTAGGACACGTGGTAGGTTCCTGTACCTGATATGGCTCAAGCTCTGTAGCTGAGATATCTCATATCGCATATCAGAAGTATTCCACAAGATCTAAGATGGTGAATTCTGGTTAATGATTTTGGTCAGTACTATGTCTGCAGATGAAGTTTTTTTTTTATTGGGTTAAAACTACTCCCCTCCAACTTTGTTTAGACTGTAGACGCAACCAGGGGTGAAATTCTAGCAGGAGTTCCTTTGCATATTAGGCCACACATCCCTAATGTAGCCAATCTTCCAAGAGCTTACAAGACTCTTTTTTGTAAGCTCTTGGAAGACTGGCTACATCAGGGGGTGTGGCCTAATATGCAAAGGAGCTCATGCTAAAATTCCACCCCTGGACACAACTGAAACACTGAGAAAGGCTATTAGGATACTGCTAAAGAATAGCCATCAAGGAAGTCACAACCACTGACATAATGGCTGCCATGGGGAGCAATTAGAGAATATTGTCAAATTCTAGGGCAGGTATCCCCCAATGATGGAGGCAGATACTGCTGAATGGGGTACTCCCTGCAGCCTGAAGGAGGAGGAGGAGGAAGGAGAAGGAGGAAGAAGGAGGAGGAAGAGGTAGTGGTGCTGGTGGTGGTATTGGATTTATACCCCACCCTTCACTCTGAATCTCAGAATCTCAGAGCCACTTATAATCTCCTTTACTTTCCTCCCCCACAACAGACACCCTGTGAGGTAGGTGGGGCTGAGAGAGCTCTCATGGAAGCTGCCGTTTCAAGGACAACTCTGCGAGAGCTATGGCTGACCCAAGGCCATTCCAGCAGCTGCAAGTGGACAAGTGGCGAATCAAATCCGGTTCTCCTAGATAAGAGTCTGCACACCTAACCTCTACACCAAACTGGCCTCTTGGATACTCCTGATATACTTCCTGCTTCAAGGAGGTAAGGAAAAGCCAGGATTGGTACCTACCTTTGAGGAAGAGGTGTTTTGGGAAAGATGGAAAGGGGGCCTCTGAAAACATGTTGGTGGTCCCATGAGAAGCCATGCTGGGGATCACAGCTTAAGTCAAAATCCACGGGTACAAACAGACGGGAGTTTTGCCCCACAATAGCCACGCCCTACCCGCAGATTAAAGAAGTGCATTCACATGCGCACATCTGACCCCCGCCACCCAATCACACCTACCTCATCTTCCAATGCCTCAATTGCATTTAATAATACCCAGTGGCAAAATACTTGCCGTGCCTCAGTACTCAGCTGTCTGAACAACTGGGGTGTGCCATGCACATGCAGGAGAGGTGTGAACGCTCCTCTGGTGTATGTGCAGCCAATGCCTCTTCTAGCAGCCAAGAGGGCCCTGTCTGATTGCTGCAGTGTGCCTCAAACAGTGCTGGCTTTTTCAGAGCCAGGAAACCACCGCAGTAACTTCCAGGTCTAACCACACCCCATATCAGACGAAGACCGTAGGTGGGGGATATCAATGCAGACCTGAAGCATGTGTTCACCTGATTTCTGTTGCTGCAACTTGGAGCAGGCATTTGGGTTGAACAACTAATTTCAGGCTCTAAGAATCTATTCCAAACCTTACCAATCCAGAAACTTCACAATGTATCCTAATAACACGGACAGACGTTTACTTCTGTGTCTGAAGCAAGTTCCAGTTTCTTAGGTTAACTCCCTAGGCTAGGATCCACCATTGAGCCACAAGTTTTCCAGGTGAGGCCCTCGAGTCTTAAGAATCCTTCCTTGAATGAGGAATGACATCATAAAAGTGGACTTTATCTAATCATATCATCAGAAGGCCCATTCACAAGTGAATTCATGGCTGACCCGCTCATACTCCACAATACTTCCTCATTTTGCAACACTAATACTTTAGTATAGCAGATATCAATGGTACACAACAGTGACGTTGCACTACCAAAGTTATAGTCATGGGTAGCCTCACCCACCGTATTGTAATTCCCACATTCTGCATCCAAACCCCACCCTGAACCTCACAGTCATCTCATGGGTGGCAGTCAAGTGAGCAAGCGCGGACACCGATGCCTCCTCTAAACATTTATTTATTTATTTAATTCTATTTGTATCCCGCCCTCCCCGCCGAAGCGGGCTCAGGGCGGCTCACAGCATAAAACCTCACAGAATTAAAACAATACATATTATAAAATAGAACATTCTATAAAATTATACATGCCCTCTTAGCTGATGCTTTTTACCACAACGGAGCACAACCCTTTCTGATGCAACCCCAACATAATCAATGACAATGGAAAGGAGGGTTGGAAGAGATGATGAATGCTAAAAGCAGGGATGGGAAGGCTTGTGATAGGAATATATTTGGTGTGCTCTAATCTGGACAGCCCAGGCTAGCATGATTTTATCATATCTCAGAAGTTAGTGCTTCAATGGGAGACTATCAACAAAGTCCAGGACTGCTAGGCAGAGGCAGGCAATGGCAATCCAGTTCTGAATGTCTCTTGCCTTGAAAACCCTATGGGGTCACCGTAAATCATCTGCGACTTCACAGTCCTCTGCACCATCAAATTTAGTGTATTCCTCAAGGGCAAATTATTTTTCAATGTCTCCTCTGTGTAATAATTCCCATCCCTTGACCGTTCATTATAGTAGTCCTGTACTAATATCCTTCACCACTGCCCAGTATTTCACATGTCTCTGTTTATTTGCATTGAAAACTCGCTGACAATACATACCAGAGTTCTTTCACTCTCCAAAATACTAGCACCTGTCAGTCAAAGTTTAAAGGACCAAATTAAACTCCCCCCAAAGCTGCGCAAATTAAAATTATTTTTGGTTAACAGAGTGGGAGGGAACCATGTTTCACAGAGAATCCCCAGTTACTTGAGGACACGGAACATGTGCCGGATTCAGCCCTGAGCCATTAATGTCTGGAACCGTTGCAATTACTGAGTGTGTAATACCGGGAATGTAACAAGGCTCTTTTGCGAGCTGCCCTGGGCCTGTTCTCTGAGCCACATCGAGCACTAAGTTTAAACGAAACTGCTCCCAAGTTTCCTAAATGGTTTAATAAAACATATACTGACTGTAATATTCAGTTTATAGTTGAAAACTATCGCCCCTTGGTTTGAAAAATGACCTCCAGTCGGCAATTTTGTTCTCAGCTTCATAGATTATGGTCCACTGTCGGTCATTTACTTAGTCCACAGAGCAATACTTTTCCATAACAAGCTCAAACGGCAATCGGTATTTGTAGTCTCCGCAAGCTCAGGATAATGCACCGCAACACATTCTATGCAACTAAACAAAAGGAATAACAACCTCGCGACACTGACGCAGGGAGAAAAGGAACACTTATTCCCCTAATGCTGAGACATCCGGAGGGTGTGGGGGGGGGAGAAATATATTTCTTTGCATTTCCTTTTTTTTCCCCCTCCAGATTTCGGTTGGCTTTAATGTGTTCAATGAAAAATAAAAAACCCTCTCTAATTCGATTCTCTTTCACTAACGACATTTGGCTTTGTATCGCCTTTAAGTCCATTCTTATTTTAATGCACTAGAGCAAAAGCTAGATCCTATTAGAGCTGATCAAATTTAAGGAAATTAGCGAAATACCCTAAAGTTATAAAATCTTGATCGTCATAATGGATTCTGGACTTAATGTCGAAAAGGCATTTCTCTGAGCCTATTCGGCTACCCCCGGACAGAGAAAACATACACTGCAAGTTTTATGTGGTAAGATCTGAAAGCATCATACTACGGATCTTGACCCTAAATGTTTATTGCGGTATCAAACTACCAACATCCAGTCCACTTCAGAAAATGAGGCTCCCACCATTAGGAGATAACCCAGCAGAAATCTACAGCATCACTTATTCTTACAACTATTCATTTGGAAAACAAGAATTCTTTTTCTAGCTGAAATGTACTCTTAAAGAAGTTTTATGCAACTAAAACTCAGACAATCACATGAAATACAGCCCTCGTTTTTTTCCTCTAATGGCACCCATATGATACCTGGGGCTTGCCAAAGCACTCCTATGTTCAGGGCTTTTATTGTAGAAAAAGCCCAGCAGGGCCCTATTTGCATATTAGGCCATACCCACTGATGTCACCATTGTTTCATGTCACTCCTATTCTGAGGTCCCTTCACTGGCTGCTGAATTAATTTCTGGGTCCAATTCAAGGTGTTGGTGCTCACCTGTAGAGCCTCTTCATTACCTGGAGCACACCTACTTGAAGGACCACCTCTCCCTGCATGTTCCTTTCTGGCAGTTTTATTGTCCCCCTTGTCAAAGACAAGTGTAGCAACAACCCAGGCTTGAGCCTTTTCAGCAGCTGCCCCATACCTCTGGAACAGCCTCCCAAAAGAGGTAAGGCATGCTCCTACCCTCCAGATTTTCCAGCAAGGCTGTAAAATGGAATAGAATCACAGAATTGGAAGGGGCAAAACAGGCCATCTAGTCCAACTCCCTGCTCAATGCAGGATCAGACTAGAGCATCCCTAACAAGTGTGTGTCCAGCTGCTGCTTAAAGACTCACAGTAAGATGAGCTCATCACCTCCCTAGGCAGCCAATTCCACTGTTGAACAACTCTCACTGTAAAAAAGGTTTTCCTAAAATCCAGCCAATATCTTCCCATCTTTAATTCAGACCCATTACTGCATGTCCTATCCTCTGCTGTTTGGCCACCCCTGGTGTGGACTCTAATTTGGGAGAACTGCGTTTGATTCCCGACTCCTCCACATGCAGACCTTGGGTCAACCACAAGTTCTCTCAGAGTTGTTCTCTCAAGTGAAGTTCTCAAAACAGCTCTCTCAGCCCCACCTACCTCACGGGAGAGAGGAAGGAAAAGGAGAGTGTAAGTCTCGGAGCTCCTGAAATGCTGCTGTAGTGGAATTCCAGGTACCACTGGGAGGGGGCAGGAAAGAGTCAACCTGATCTCCCTTGCTGCTGCTGCCCTCACCATGCCACCTGATAAGTGGTGCAAAGAACTAGGGAAAAGTCCTTCTGCTGCTACAATTAAAATCAGATATGGCAAAGAACCCATATTAAATGGTAACCATCACAAGTCAGCAAGGTTCATATTTGAAGTAAAGAATTAGCAGCATTGCTTTACCACTGGACAGCCAGTTTGGTGTGGTGGTTAAGAGTGTGGACTCTTATTTGGGAGAACCAGGTTTGATTCCCCACTCCTTCACTTGCAGCTGCTGGAATCGCCTTGGGTCAGCCATAGCTCTTGCAAGAGTTGTCCTTGAAAGGGCAGCTTCTGTGAGAGCTCTCTCAGCCCCACCCATCTCACAGGGTGTCTGTTGTGGGGGAAGAAGATAAAGGAGATTGTAAGCTGCTCTGAGACTATGACCCATTTCCCACTCACTTTACGCCGCTCTGACACTCCTCTTCTCAGTGGGGCTTCCCTCTGATTTCACACTATTTGCCCCGGGGCTGCAACTAGCGTCGGTTTTTTCACGCAGCAAACAGAAACCTCTAAAAACCAATTTCTGTTTGCTGCACAAAAAAGCCGATGCTTGCTGCAGCCCCGGGGCAGATAGTGTGAAATCGGAGGGAAGCCCCACTGAGAAGAGAAGTGTCAGAGTGGCATAAGGTGAGTGGGAAATCAGTCTTTGATTCTGAGAGAAGGGTGGGGTATAAATCTGTGGTCTTCTTCTTCTTGTTGTATGGAACATATGAAGTGACCTTCTACAGGGGAACTGTCATGACTCAGAAGCAGAACATAAGTTTTTTTACTACTCGTCCCAGATTCAAACATCAGCATCTCCAATTAAAAGATCTCAGGGGGCAACTGCTGAGAAAGACACCTCTTTGCCCGATTCCCTGACAATAAATTGTACTGAGCTGGATATACCTGTGATGAGACTTGGCATAAGCAGGTTCCATACAACTTAATCTCTTCCCAGTGGAAAATGAACAGGCAGGTTAATGGTGTAACCAGAGGACAATCCCTTAACAAAGGTATTTAAAACATAATAAATCAAGCTGCTGCTTTTGCTTACTGAATTATATTTGCAGTCTATTTTTACTGTGCCATACTGGGCCTTCATTTACTGGGCCTTCATTTCATGGGTGGTCGGTGAAGATCCTTGAAGTTCTCCTGTCTTCGGCGGGGGGGGGGGGGGACTAACCTGACTTTTCAGTTTCAGGCCTCGTATTTTGTTTTTGCAAATTGATTCCATTCAATCTCTAAATCAATTTAGAAGTTTAGACGAAAGAACGGATTCAATTTTTCCAGCTGGAGGAAGATGACCCTTTCTGTGAATATTCGGCACTGGATTTACATGCTTGTCTCATTAATACTATTGGGCAATGAGACAATACAATTTTTATGATTTAGGAAAAAAGCCTTTTAGTTTGAGAAGCAGCAATTTCCTTTTTCAAAAACATCTTTCATTTTTAAAGCAATAAAAAGTGGCATATATGTCCCATACCATAATGGATTAATTAAGGAATATTATGTTTATCCTAAGTCCTGACCAAGTTGTACATCTTCATAACTCACTCATAAAAAATTAATGCATTTTCCAACACTCCATAATGATAGATCACCTATTTTTGCCATACCTGTTCAGAATAAATTGTTCCAAATTGGATTATTCTCAAGCACAGTAAGGAGCGTTCAAAAATTGCACTGTTATTTTAGGAATTGACAGAGCTCTGCACCAAACTCTTAATCTTCTCACTGTGCATTTCAGCCGTCATGTTAATCTCACTGTTTTAAAACCATGCTGTTATTGCCACACCTATTTTTGTTCCAAATATAATGCAGTGAACACTTTCTTTCTTTCCTTCATTTTTCCCTGTCACGCAGTATATTTAAAACATACATTTGTTAAAACTCTTCATATAAGCAATACAAAAATATGCACACTCATCCAAAAAAATCAAAATCAACAAAAATCCCAAATAGTAACATACAGATGTTCCTTATTTAAATTAGCTGTTGGCATTTAATTCTACCAATCACATAAGTGGTCAAAATTGTGAAATGTCCAGGTATTGTGCATTACACAACAGCCTGCTTATTCTCCAGAAAAGAATTCAGTAGGATGTTAAAGGTGCTACTGCACTCTTGAAGTGAGCAGTGACTCATGATAGCTCACAGCCTGCCACAAATTTTGTTTGTCTTTAAGGGGCTACTGGACTCGAAGTGAGCAGGGACTCATGAAAGCTCATACCCTGCAACAAATATTGTTAGATTCAGGCGGGTAGCCATATTGGTCTGAAGTAACAGAACCAGGCGCTGGATTCAGTAGGAGCTCACAGGAGCACAGCTCCTGAACCTTTCTGAGGGTTCTCCCTCTTCCTCCTCACCTACCTTGTCCATTGAATAGTAGGTGCAGCTGCAGAATAATCCCTGGATTAGGAGAGCGGGAAGCCAGCCAGCCACCAGGGACTTTGCCATGCCCCCAGCAGCCCTCATTAACCTCTGGAGAAGCCTGCATCACCTTTTCTCAACTTCTTATGTGATTTTTGGTGGCGAGTGGCTTGCTGGCCTATTGACTGGAGGGGCAGCCCAGGAGAGCACCAGACGAGCAAGGCCTGCTTGAGTTGGCTGGATCTCTAGCCAACCCAAGCAGACCTCGCTCGCCCAGGGCTCTCCTTTCTAGAATTGGATTGTTTTTGGCTGGTGGGGGGTGGCAAATGCTAATGAATTATGCTAATGAGCTCCACCACCTATTTGTCTACAAAACAACCCCTGAACAGAACTATAGCTATTATTTCAGCTTATACCTTGAATAAAACAAATGCTGTTAAGTCTTTAAGGTGCAACTGAACTCTTGAAGTGAGCAATGACACATGAAAGCTCACACCCTGCCACATATTTTGTTAGTCTTTAAGGTGTGTGGAGAAATGCCATTTTAGTCAGTGGTGGTGCTTCATTTGGCAGGGGTCAGTAAATCCCTCAGCAGGCTTTGTAGCCTTCCCCTCACTCCCCCCCTCCCTTCCTGAGCCAAACCAACAACGCTAGGGGGAAAATCTCCTAGAGAGGCAGGAAGTGCTTTTGTTCTTGGCATGTGTGTTAGCAGGAAGAGAAGGGCAGTTGGAAGCCAGCACTCGAGCGAGCATGTGGTGAGCAATGGAGGCTCCTGCCTGGGAGGCCCCAGGCAGGCAGAGTAAGTAAGTAATTCACAAGACAGGGCAAGTTTAGATCAGGGCCAGCAGGATGCGTTTATAATCAACTTTTCTTTGTTATGCTTTGTGCTGTACGGGTGCTGAGCTGTGCTGTGCTGTGCTAATTTTGTAAATGCAACTGTTTTTGTTTTGTTTTTCTTTTCCTATCTTTTTCTCTTGTAAATAAATAGTTTTTCTGTTTTAAATGCTGGCAATCAACCTCTGTACCACATAGATCCCCAAACCGCTTTAGACCACGCTGTTTTTAAGAAGGGGGCCCCAGGGAAGGGGGAAGGCATGCAGCTGGATAAGGTGCCAATCCTCCAGGGGTGCCCCAAAGAAGTGCTGAGGTCTCTGTGAAACCCAAGTACAGGGTGGCAGAGGACCTGGAGGCCTAGCCTCATAGCTGGAGAGGGGGATTGGGAGTCCTGTTCCTCTCAATCTGAACCCCGGGACTGAGCAGGTGGTGGCAGCGAGCCCAAGGGGCAGGAGGAGAAATAGCTCCCCCCAGGAGTTGGCGACTCCATAGGGAGCTGACGGGACCGGGTCTGAAGGCAGAATCGGGCCGGTTCCGCCACAAGGTGCTACTAGACTCTTGTTCTTTTCTACTGCTACAGACAGACTAACACAGCTACCCATCTTGATCTTGCTTATTCTCCTGTTGGTTGACTGTTCCAGATGATTGAACTAGGGCTACCAACCCGATCCGGGCGGGGAATCTCTCGCCCAGGAGGTTCTCAACCCGCTGGCCCACTTAGGGCCAGCAGGGGGAACCTCCCTCCGCATTGCTGGTGCAATGATGTCACCCAAAAGTGATGTCATCAAAATGGCTGCGCCCTTGCAGGGTTGCTCTAGGCATTTCCGGGAAAACGCTATGGTTTTCCCGGATGCTCTAGCCATTTGGGAGGTAAAACTCTATGGTGCAATAGGTGCCGTAGAGTCTTAACCTCCCAAATGGCTAGAGTGTCCGGGAAAACCATAGTTTTCCCAGAAACGCCTAGAGCATCCCCACACAGGTGCTGCCATTTTGATGACATCACTTCTGGGCGACATCATTTTGTCGCACGGCACGCACTGCGCACACAACTGTCCCCCGCTGGGGGATGAAGAGGACTTGGCAACTCTAGATTGGACAGATAATTGTTCAATAAGTATCAAGTGGTGCATGTCTGGGGTTATCCAAGGGCTCAAAATGGCCAGTTGTGTTTTTTACTATTATTATTCATTAACAGCACCTCTGCCTCCTGCTGGTAATATTGGCTGGTTCTTTTGTACTTTAATCTACAGTATCTCAAAAGTAATGTGTTTTCTGTGATCATCTGCAAAGGAATACCATTCCTAAATTAAAAAGAAAAAGAAAAACATTTACAGCAACCTTGCAATGCTGTATTTTACATGTAGCATCAATATGTTTGCTTTGCATATGTTTCTTGCTTCCAAACCAAGTGGGAACAGGTGGCTGGCTTATCCAGGGGTGAAGAGCTAAGCTAAATGTTTGTCCTTCAATGCTTATAGAGTAGGAACCATTCTGATGTATCCAGAGTGTAAAGATGCCACTTTTAGTGCTTAACAAGCTCAGATATGCTTGGCCTTTCTGTGTTTGGAAAGCATAATATCCACAGTATTCCATTCAAGAAAGAGCTCTCTAAAACATCTTTCCTTTCTGCTATTGAGTCTCATGAACTGAAGAATCCATGGATACAGGAACTAGAACCAAAACAAAAATTGTAATGATATAAAAGTGTCAGTCCTATGAAATTTATATTTCTGATACACGTTGCATGCTGCAGGGAACTAACAAGTAAATACTGCACAGCATCACGAGCCCTAAGCTGGGGGGAACAATTGGAGCATAGTGGCAGAGCATTCCTTGTTGTCTACCTGGTGTTCACTATCTATCCACAGCATTCCACCTCAGAAATGGACTGCAAGCACCAAAGAGAAAAAGCTGAAACCTAACCTAAAATTCTTAGCTGGAGCAAGACCAAATGTATTATGGATACCATAATATTCATCAAGGAAAACACAACGTACATCAGGTCTATAGCAAATTTTTGCTCTATCAAATAACATATTCTTCTGTATTGAGAGCCAGTGTACTATAGTACACATAAACAAACACAAAGATATTTCATACTGAATCAGACCATGAGTCCATCAAGGTCAGTACTGTCCAGGGGTGGAATTCTAGCAGGAGCTCCTTTGCATATTAGGCCATGCACCCCTGATGCAGCCAATCCTCCAAGAGCTTACAAAAAGAGCCTTGTAAGCTCTTGGAGGATTGGCTGCATCAAGAGTGTGTGGCCTAATATGCAAAGGAGCTCCTGCTAGAATTCCACCCCTGGTACTGTCTAAACAAACTTGGCAGTGGCTCTCTTCAGTCTCAAGCAGAGGTCCCTTTTAACTGGAGATGCTAAGGCTTGAACCTGGGACATTCTGTATTCAAAGCAGGGGCTCTTCCACTGAACCACAGCCCCTCCCTCAAGTACTTAGGAATACTGGACCAGAAGCTCTTAAAGTGCACCTCAACATACACCGGAGAAGATTCAAAATCTCACCCACATTATCACCACAATGCAGACTTGGAGGTGAAGCAACTTATTCAACCCCTATTATCCTAGAAAAAATGCCTGAGAACATGTGTAGTGTACTGGGAGCTTCAAACAAAGACCCTTTGTTGAGAGGCTCCTTGCAGCTGCGTTCATATTGGCCACCCTTGCTGAGCCAACCAGTCAGGTAATATCCATTTGAATGAAGCCTACTGTTGGAAAGGCTCCTTGCAGTTACACTCAGAGTGGCTGCCGTTGCTGAGTCAGCCAATCAGGAAATATCCATTTGAATGAAGCCCATGCAAATGAGGGTTCCAAGAGCCTGATTTTCTATTGGGTTGTTTATTGCTGGAAATGTGTTTTGGGTGGAGTTTCTGTGTATATAGTTGTGGATAGCTGCATGTGTTTTCAGTTGGGTTTTCGCTAATGAAAGAGCTATGCTGGAATCACTATAGTCTGACCCATACTTTCCAGCATGCATTTCCATTCGTGCTGTGATTAAGAAGACAACAAACATCTGCAGTCATTGTCTAGGGCTGTGAACATGTAGCAGTGAGCAGGCCCACCTAAATCTGTTCCAGACTTAATCATGGGTAGTCAAAATTACTTTGTGCAACAGCCTTTGCATGTCTAGAAAATGGAGGTGGATTCCAGAACAGGTTTAAACCAAGCTCTCACTACTGCACAGTGTCACTATTACCAGGTGTCAGGGCCTAGAGGACTTGATCATTCGACTCCTTTCCTTGCTTCTGGTTAGCAGCACAAATTTGTTATGAACCCCATTTCCCACATGAACGCCACTGTGTTGTGTCAAAGAGCATCCATTTCAGACTAGACATGTACAGCTGACATTTTTGGATCTGCTTCAGAATGGATCTGCACAAGGTAGACACCTAATATCCACTGCTGAAACCTCCCATTAAGAAAACTGTCACTATCTGTGCACTGCTTGATATGTGCAATTATACCTAAATTGATCCAGAAGTTTCTTTAACGAGGTAACACCATGCAACAGGGACTCTCTATTCATGAAGGGCATTCCTTCCTAGAAGAGATTTGCACATGAACCATTCCGATTAGCAAACCTTTACAGATGCAGGCATTTAGAAGGTTTAAGAGTTGAGTATGACTGAAAGAGAGGACAGATGACAAGGTAACTTCGTCCAGTTGGTGGCAAAAACATTTTAACATGTCCTTTAGAAAATTCCTTCATTCCACCACTCACTCCCAAAATGCACAGCAATCAGCGGTTATTATTTTAGAATAATAACCATAATAATAATGCCCTTTAGAATAATAATAATGGGCTTTAGAACAGAAAGTCCCAATTTTCAAAATAAGTTATTTATCATTGCATATAAATTTATGTTTTAAAATTTAAAATGCAATCCAATAAAAGCAGGATTCATCTGCTTCAGCTCATATAGCCGACATTCTCTGCCCGCAACCCAAATTATCATTGTTTCCGTTCTGCAAGATGACCTGACCCAGAACACTAAAAGGGTATTTGGTTGGTTAATTCTGTAGCAAAAAAAGTTCACAAACACCACAGTTGATGTATCACACAGTAACCACTTGAAGCCTATTGTCAAAAGTATCACTGTGACTGAAACAAGGACCAAGTCTGTCCATTCACAAATGTAAAAGCAGAGATGTGGTGTATTTTTGTGGTGCTTTAAAAAAAAATACATTTGACCTTTACCATTTCACTCTTCATCAGGTTCGACATGATTAGTTGCTATGCTCACTGAAGGAAATAAAACTCCCTTTAACAAATGCACTGCCTATTCACACAAACCTGAGACTGCAGTTGAAAAAGAGAACATAAGAGATCTGCTAACATTGGTATATACCTCTATACAGGGGTCGTTTTGTAGAAAAATAGCTGATGGAGCTCATCCAGGGATTGTTATGCAGCTGTACATACTATTCAATGAACAAGGAGGTGGAGCTCTCAGAAGGAGGAGGTGGAACTTTCAGAAAGGTTCAGGAGCTGCGCCCCTGTGAGCTCCCACTGAATCTGAGGCCTGCCTCTATACCAGGAGTGGCCAACAGCTGGGGCTGATGGGAGTTGTAGGCAAAAAAACATCAGGAGAACTACCGTTGGCCACCCCTGCTCTACACTAACAAGAAACAGCTTTGTTGTTGTTCAGTCGCACAGTCGAGTCCGACTCTTTGTGACCCTATGGACAAAGTCACGCCAGGCCCTCCTGTCTTCCACCATCCTCCGAAGTCTGCTCAAATTCCCTGTCTCACTTCTTCAAGCAAGGTATAGGCAGGGTTCCCCCCCTCCTCCAGTAACTTTGTTTTATATGCGATCCTGTTCTTGGATCAAGATGGGTAGCCATGTAGGTCTGTCTGTAGCAGTAGAAAAGAGGAAGAGTCAGTATAGAGTTGCCAAATCCCAGGTGGGGGCAGGGGATCCCCCAGTTTGGAGGCCCTCCCCCTGCTTCAGGGTCATCAGAAAACGGGGAGGGGGAATGCCTGCTGGGCACTCCATTATTCCCTATAGAGACTGACTTCCTTAGAGTATAATGAAGAATTGATCCACGGGTATCTGGGGCCTTGGCGGGGCTGTTTTTTGAAGTAGAGGCACCAAATTTGCAGCATAGCATCCGATGCCTTTCCTCAAAACACTCTCCAAGTTTCAAAAACATTTGACCAGGAGGTCCAATTCTATGAGCCCCAAAAGAAGGTGCCCTTATCCTTCATTAGTTCCAATGGAGGGAAGGCATTTAAAAGGTGTGTGATCCCTTTAAATGCGATGGCTAGAACTCCCTTTGGAGTTCAGTTATGCTTGCCACAACCTTGCTCCAGGCTCCATCCCATGTCTCCTCGCTCCACCCCCAAAGTCCCCAGATATTTCTTGAATTGGACTTGGCAACCCTAAGTCAGTAGCAGCTTAAAAATGAACAAAATTTGTGGCAGAGGATGTGCTTCCATGAGTCACTACTCACTTCTTTAGATATCTGAAGAAGGTGCACTTCAAGGTGCTACTGGGCCCTTGCTCTTTTCTGTCTTGTTCTTCTTGCGTTATTTTCTAATTTTGTAATCTAGTGCTGCTGTATTGTTATCTGTACTACACTGTCTCATTGCTTTCTTACTCAAAGGGAATCTACCTTGAGCCTCACCAAGAAAGATGAACTAGAAATGAAGTAAAATGAATCAAGACTCCATCTCCAACTCATTCGTGGAAGGTCATGTCAGGTTAAGCTAATGCAAGAATACTGGAGACTCGAGTCAATCCGCAGGACAAATACTCTAATCGGGAACTCTACACACAGATAACAGCTACAGATATGAAAAACCCTCAAGAAACATCTCTGTCCCTATAGAAACACTTTTTCCACAGTTCCTATTCCTATAAAGGTTTTCCAAGATCAAGACTCATGTGGTTTGGCTTGATTTTTCTCTTTACAGAAAACTTGTTTGCAGGAGTAGATACTAGGACAGATAAATCAGTAGACAGGACAGATAACTCCAGCAAACAGCTTTCTTTTGGCATTTGGCTACTGAAAAGAACAGAAGTTAGAGGGTTCTCTTTAACATGGCACTTTTATTCTAAATTCAACATGGACCTGTTTAATAAACAGCAGTGGTGGGGGAGGGAAGTAAAAGGGGTGATGAAGCTTGCGGTGGGCAGCATTTTGCCCTGTAGTTGAGTGTTGTGTTTGAAAATTTCTCGATTACAGCAACTGTTCCATTTGGTGTCAAGGAGGTAAAGTTGATTAGGTAAAGCTTCTCTTTTATTATTCATCTATAAAACAGAGTACAGGTAGGTATGGAACATTCCCCTTTTGTCTGATGTCTCATACTACTACAAGTAGGTTCTTCACATCTGCTTAGGTAACTCAGTTAAACCTCACGGGAACAATACAGAAAGGCAACACCAACAATGCTATAAAGCAAGTGCCTAAACGAACTTGAATCGAACATGGTGAATAGATAGATGGCTCTTCCCAATGAATCTCTCTGGGAGGCTCATTCAAACCTGGTTGGTGAGGTGACATGCGCCCTTGACAAGTTCAATTTAAAAAAATCATCAAAATGATAGGCAGCTGTTGCCAAATTAGCATGTGAAGTAGATGAGGAGGCTAGAAGGTACATGCCTGAGATGGAAAATTCAGAAGTGGCGATATTGTTTTGTTGAGGGATGCTTTTGAACAGTTCCAACAATGAGGAGAAAGGGAACGAGAACAAAGAGAGGAGGTGAAGTATGCCTTGAACATGCAATTCTAATTGTCTTTATGAAAGTCCCTGGGGTATATTTATTTAAACAAAAAAATTCCATTTGATATTATTAACTGTAACACAGAAGTTTATTTATATAAGAAGCTTTTAAAATAAAGAAGTAGAAATACACATATATTATTAGAAATTCACACAGCATTTTGAACATGCCAGGTACTTAACAGCACAATCCAGAGGGGGGGACTGAAAGTGCTCTGGGAGCGGACTTGCCGCTACGTGGGTGCCAGAAGCATTTGCGCTGACGTACGACCGGTGCCACCACAGTGGAGGGGAGTTACGTGGGCGGGGGGGGCCACCCCAGCGCCGCTCCACCCAAGAGCAGCAGTGCCTGAAGGCTGCACCCGAGTGTGAGCAGAAGTCAGGCAGAGCGGGGCGCTCAGGCAGAAGAGGAGGTGGAGTTGGGGGCATGGCCAGGCTTAGGTGGCTTCCTGAGCAGTTTGGGCCATGACATCCCCCCCCAAGAGGCACAATGTTACGCCTGCAAAAACAGCGGCGTGTCCCATAGGCACTCATGGAAACCAAAAACAAAGGTCGCCTCCGCCGCTGCAGAAGCTCTCAAACCGCTTAGGGAGCAGCGTGGTTGCCTCACCAATCCCCTCGTGCCTCGGCATGGTGAGCCCCCTCCCTGGTGCCTAATCGCGGTCTCCCCCCTCCTAGAAATACTTCCGCTCTGCCTCGCACACCCCAGTTGTTAGGGGGAGGAGTGCATGCCAGGAAGTTCTGCTGGCGAGCTCCCAGCCATACGGACTTAGAGTGAGGGACAGGCAGGCATGCTGGTGACGGGTTTTGCGCTGCGCCATAGCTTTGACAGTATCTTTGACATGTGCGGAGGAGAGCGAGGTCTCTCCCCTGAGGCTAACTGCTCTTGTTTCCAGGTCTCCACAGTTTCTGGTCTCATGGAGGCTCAGCATGCCACTGAGGACTGTCGCCCATGGCTGGGTAAGTTTCACTGTGCACCCCCACTATCCTCCCCCTCCCCTCGCTCTCGGCTGCTTGGCATGTGAGCATCCCTGGCACTTGAACCAGGCAGCTGACTCCAGCAGGGGGCATTTGCTGAGCCCGCTCCCCTGTGCTGCTGCCTGCCCCCTTCCCTTGGTCTGCCCTCTGCCGCATTCCCAACCCCTGGAAGGGCACCGGGGGGGAGGGTGCAGCAGCTGCCACGATGCGGTGAGATGGGTCAGAGACTGTCCCTTAAGAGAGCACCCAAATGCAACACAGTCTGCTCTTCCAGCTGCCACCCCTGCAGGTGCTCTTGATCTCTGTCTCTGTTTTGCAGGTGGGACTCCAATACAGAGGCTTCCACATGTGTTGCTCCACCGTCCCTCCCCCACTCCCTCAGCTGTTTCTGCCTGCCGCTTGGAATGGAGCCCCGCCCACGGCGAGACTGCCCAGTGTGCACCAGGGAAACTTGTACTCTGTTCCAGAAAAATAAAGTCTGAATTGTGCCCTCTGTTGTCTCTCCTGCTTGGCATCTGCTGCACGTTCCCGGGGCAACCCCCTGTCAGTGGCCTCTCCAAGAGAATGCATGGGAGGATGGGCAGATTTGGTTCCCCGTGTGGCTAGACAGGGGAGGGGGGGCGCCGCCCCTCAGCCTGCTCAGGTTGATGGCCTACCCAACCACACAGGGCTGTTGTGTGCAGGGCAGTAAGAGGGGGGCTGCTGAAGTGGATGCATGCCCAGCAGCTCGCACTCTGAGTTCTGCGGCCCCCAGGGGTGGTGTGCCTTGCACATAGCAGAAAGCAGCAGCAGGGCAACACGGAAGGGGGGGCTCCAGGTGGTGGTGGTGGTGTCTTTTGGACTTGGTCTAGTTACTCTGAGACACACGTTCCAGCCACTGTCTAGGACAGCGAACTCCTGCACTTGGGACTTCCTGCTTGTCCACGCATGCCTCTGCCTGCCTGCCTGCCATTGGCAGAGTCTCTGACAGCGGGAAGGAGTGGGGGGATTGATGGCCTCTCAGGCGCGGGCTTTCTGCCCCCTCGCCTGGTCACATGCAATGGGATGGCCAATCCCGTGGTCCCGTACGAGCCTGTGCCTCCCCCACCCCCGCCTCAACAGCAGGTCAATGGCATGTGCCTAGGCGGAATTACCATGGCAGCGGGTTCTCTCTCGCTCATCGGGCCACTCTTTCCCCTCCTAGCGTGACGTGCTGTCTCCTCTTTGGAAGCCGACACTAGTTCCGCACTCGAGCGCAGCTACACGGCGGTTCTCTGGGCTGCCCGTCCCTCAACCATGATCCTCACAAATAACCCAGTGAAGATAGGTTATTATTTCTATGCTCTATAAGGGAAAAAGGAGGGGGAAAACATGTAATACCTTTTATAGAGGCCACCCAATTCACACCTGTGACCTAATACGGCTGTTTACAATTTGTTGCCATAAGAGATAGCCGTGTTTGAGAGAGGGAGTGGTTTGCTGAATGTTCTTCCCAAAGTCAAAGGTTTTGAATCAGATCATGGTGCACTAACATGAGACCTCACTGGCCCCCCACCACTTTCCTAACATTTTGAAATCTATTCAGAAAATATACACTCACAACATCACAACCTCAAGTAACCCTTTCCCATAACAAACACCACATAACTGAAACGGATATAGTGACATACCTCTACCTGATTCCTACTGTTTTTAGATCTTAAAGTGCCTTCTTTACTGGCACCTGCATAACGGGATGTATGTGTTGTGTTAACTGTCATCAAGTCACTCCCAATTTATGGTGACCAGTGAGCTCCAAAACGTCCTATCATTAATCTCCTCAGAAGCTAAATGTCCTGGAACGTTCCAGGCACAGGGCAGGAAAGATAAGCTGAAGTTCAGGTCTTGCAAACTGAAACCTGTGGCTTCATTGATTGAGTCCATCCATCTCATGTTGGGTCTTCCTCTTTTCCTGCTGCCTCCAGCTTCCCCTAGCACTTTTGTCTTTTCTTGTCTTCTCACGATGAGAAGACTCATATTGAGTACCGGATTTGTTTCAGAATTCTGGTATTGACCTTCAAAGCCCTGCATGGTCTGGGACTGACGTATCTGAGGGACTGCCTCTCCCTGTATGTGTCCCAATGGGCTTTACACTCAGAAAACCAACATATCCTGGGTGTCCCCAGCCCGAACAATGTCCATCTAGCCTCGACCAAAGCCGGGGCTTTTTCTGCCCTGGCCCTGGTGAAACATGCTCCCATTGGTGATTAGGACCCTGCCTGATTTGCTACCTTTTCGCAGGGCCTGCAAGATGGAGCTGTTCCACCAGGCCTTTGGATAAGGCAGCAGGCATCGAAATTAAACCAAACTAAACTGAATTGGCCTCCCTTGAAAAGGCCCGCTTGAAATATGACATCATTAATTAGTGGCCAGCTGGAAATTGTTCTAAACTTATACCCTTCTGTCTCTTGCTCTGAACCAGGAGGTTTCTACTTGTTTAAATATATTGTTTTTATTGGTTTTTAATGTCTTAAGTGCTGTAACGTTGTACGTTGTAATCCGCCCTGAGCCCATTCGTGGGGTAAGGCGGAATATAAATTTTCTAAATAAATAAGTTACAAAATAAGATGTGGCCGGGGTAGGATAGCTTCAGTTCAGTCACTTTCATGTCATGGGTTGTGTAGCTGTGTTGGTCTGAAGCAGTAGAACAAAGTTTGAGCCCAGTGGCACCTTTAAGACCATCAAAATTTTATTCTGGATATAAGCTTGTGTATGCATGTCCACTTTTTCAGATGCATTGTAACAGAAGTCACCAACCATTACATATAGGTAGAGGGAGGGGAGGGTGTTGCCTGGAAGGGCTTTCCAAATATTCATGATCACTGGGAGGGAGCATTCGCATGTACACCCCCTCTACAGGTAGCCACCACATGGATTAGCCAGTGATCACGTGTAGGCAAGGGGCAGAACATTCATGCCCACTTTTCTTTCCCACACATCTCAGAACCACACTGAGGGGTTGTGAGCTCAAGGCTTCAATGTCAACTACAGCCAGGGCTCTTTTTCTAACAGGAGCTCCTCTGCATATTAGGCCACGCCCCCTAGTGTAGCCAATCCTCCTGGAGCTTAGAGGCCCTTAGTACAGGACCTACTATAAACTCCAGGAGGATTGGCTACATCAGGGGGCGTGGCCTAATATGCAGAGGAGCTCCTGCTAGAAAAAGAGCCCTGACCACAGCTATGAACCTTTCTTCATGCTTTTCATGCTCTTACTTCTCTTGAGGTCATACACATAGGAACAAGTGTGCCTTGATATAAATATTCTGCTGCCCAGACACCATCTAGCTGGCTGATTAATACAGTGACATCAGGTATGCTAGCACAGCCTTGAGAAATGCTGGGAGATTTTGAGGATGGTGCATGGGGAGATTTTGAGAGTGGTGCATGATTTAGAGATCATGTGCCATCACATCCAGGTAATACCCTAGGAATTTCCCCTAATCTCTATGGTAAAGACCATAGAGTCATGCAAAAATACCTAGAAATGACTTTTTTCCACCCATTGTCCTGAGTGCAGAAGTTTACCCTTGGCAGGCAGGCAACTGGCAGGCCTAAATGCCATGCTGGATTTTAACTGAATAACACTTATCTGGGAATGAGGAAGGGGTTATTTTAGGACTAGCCCCTCAACAATTTTAATGCAGTAGTTGAGCTCCAGCTCCTCCACCCAATTTCTGTTCCCAGTTAAGTGGAGCTGGACCTGGATGAAATGCCTTCAGCCCAGCCCATTCCCCTGGTATCCCCTTTGCTAACCAGCAGTGCAATCCTGACCTGAGCTACAACATTCTAAATTCATTAGGCTTAGAAGGATGCAATACTGCATAAGGTGGCACTGTGTATCTAGCCTTCCACAACACAGCTAGTTTTCATAGAAAGAGTTCTAGGAAAGTCTACCACCACCAAGGCATTTTCTGCACATCCAGAAGATTAGTATTCAACAACCAGCAGTTTATGGGCAAAATCCAGCCAAACAAAGTCACTTTAGTATCCAATAAAACCACTTGTTACGTTGCCCAGTCCTGAATCTCTTGGTACCAAAGGCTGAATGTCACTTGTTGAAGGCATTTCTTCAATTATAAGTGGAATCTTCTATGGTCCTAGTTTTATTCAAGTTCTGAACACCCTTAAGCTTCTCTGGGATGGGCACATATGAGTCACAGAATCCCTAAAAAATATCTGACTCCCACCTCATACACAGAGTATGAAAACAGTCTCACTTACTATACATTTCTAAAGATAAGCATGAGTGCACAAGTGGGTTTTTTAAAATTATTTTTATCCTTAGAACACCTGCAGTTCAAAGAACTGTACAGAACAGGTATCGCTATACACAACATCCTGTATTTCTGAACCGCAACATAGATGGCATGATGAACAGAGTCTCAAAATGGAGCTAGGAACAGAAAAGGGGATTTCTCTACAAACTTGAAGAAATTACTAAGGTTGCAGAAAAATCCTTAAAAATCTAAAATAATTTAAAAAAATACACTGGGGGATTAAAACTCCCTGACATAATAGAAACAATGCCTGTGGCTTTAAGGAAGAATTCCCACGGAATTCTCAGCAGCTGTCAGGGGTTGCTAAGTAACCATTCCAATATTGCCATGCCTTCCATGCCTTGGTTTTTGTAAAGCACAGCAATGAGGAAGAGCACGGCTGACCGAGAGGCCAAAACAGCCCTGGAAAAGGACCCTCCTCCCCCTGTCACATGTCCTGATACAGAGAAGGACTCTTTGGGACAGGCCCAATGGCGACTACCAAAAACACACTGCCCACACAACTCAGTCTGCCCCCCCCCCCCTTCAATGGCACTCACTACACAACTCAGCCCAGCTTGTCCTGGCCCCAGCCACCACACAGCCTGGCTAGATTCTTCCTGGGAAAGAGGTTGTCAGGTGTAAGAAAGGACTGGCTGGTGGATGGGAAAGAGAAAAAGGATCAGGAAAAGGGGAAGGCCTTTGGAAGTTGCTGGGGAAGGGAAAGAGGATTCGGGGAGGGAGATAAAGCAGAAAAAGATGCCCCCCACAAGACCTTGTGAGTTTCCCATTTATTCTTTATATTTTGAAACTTCCATGTGGCAACTAGAATGAATAACTTCTCTTTAAGGTACGTAACAACGAAGAAGAAACAAAGGTGACATTTCAGCTCCTAATATTTCACCCTTTAAAACAAATATTAAACATTTATTTTAAAAGATGCCTTAATGAAGGGGGAAGATGGGATAACTGGTATTTTTCTTTGCATGTGTTTGTGTGTGCATGCTAAAGAATTTGCCTAATCCACAATGATACAGCCTTCCCCCATCGAGGCAAAATGTATACAAAAAAGGGGATTGCTATGGCAAAGAATTGTGAATTTCATTAAATATGTTAACAGGGGAAAAAATTCAGCTTTGAAAAATAGTAATCCTGTCTTTCAACAAAAATATTATAGGAAGCTATGAATTTGGTAGATCTGAATAGGCTGTTGGTACATGTTTTACTAAGGTAATATAATGGCACACTATTATTAGATCACATTAATCATTACTATGCCAAAGGCAGTGACAGCCCCACTGAAAAGGATTGAAAGGGTTGGTAATGGATATAAATTACCCATTGTGTGATAAAAGGATTTTTACTAAGAAGGTAAGAATAAAACAGCAAATTTCTAATATAACTGTTGTGAAGGGGGGAAAAAACACTCAAAATAAAAGTAATCCTCTGTTAGTTAATATCCACAAAAATCAAAAAGTAAGCACTTCTGAAACAAGATAAAATTGCAGGGTGTTTTTTTAAAAAAAAAAAAATCACGTATACAGTGTGAAATTAATTTCTTGGCACCTAATATTGCTATCAGTTTAAATAGTTTATGGGATGACCTCTAAGGAATATGGTCAAAAGGAAAGGTAGGCTTTTGCTAATTAGAAGCGAAGACAGTTTTATGTAGATGCATTTAAGCCCCTTGGTAGGATCAAATGCGAGATGCCAGGAATCCAAATATTATACGCTGTTTTGTGGTATCTGGTTTTATCAACCTCTGTCTATGTCCTCTGTATAAAAAAGCTACAGTTTCAGGTTGTGAATCCTTTACACAACAGAGAAGATCTTCCCCAGGCATATTCTGATTTTTTTTTTTATCATTGCTGAAGATGGACAACTCAAAACATGACGTCTGTGGCTCATCTGCATATTTAGGTTATTTATAATTAACCAAATTTACATATTATTTACAAGTTCATGATGGATTGCAAGCCATAGCTAGAATTCCATTTTGACCTCAATCTGTAATAATTTCAGAATAGATTAGAAAAACCTTGAGCCACTACCTGAAAAAAGCTTAAAATGTGTAATGGGCAAAACTTACTGGTTCTTCTCGGTAATTATAGTTTTAATTAATTATGGTTCCAATTCATACTTAAGTCAGGCACTTAAAATGAATTACATATTAGTCCCTGGCATGCCAACAATGTGTCCTAATGTACCAAGGTACAGAACCTACCAAAAATAATAGGAAATGTAGCCAAGAAGCACTCCAAACCTTCTATCAGGTATGTTCTGAATCAGGGCACTGGTAGAAAAAGCCCAGCAGGAATTCATTTGCATATTAGGCCACATCCTCTGACATCACCATTGTTTCACACAGGGCTTCTTTGTAGAAAAAGCCCAGCAAGAACTCATTTGCATATTAGGCCACACACCCCACTGCCAAGCCAGCAAGAACTGTGTTCCTTTGCGTTCCTGCTAAAAAAAACCCCCTATTCTGAATGACAGGTTTCACCAGAGAAGGGTGGCCCCATTCTCTGCTGCTCAGGTCATAACCTCCTCCAACGCAGCTCTTGGCAGTGATACAAAGAGATCCAAGAAGTTCAGTAATATTCCAGATCTCAAAGGAGCCTGTAACCTGAATTTCAAACACTGGAATTCCTGTTGATCCTTCCCTTGGATAGTTCTATGGGAAGTAGCAGTTGTGGTTCCAATCCCAAACATTAAGGTAAACTTAGTGTAAGGTCCAGGATGCCTCTTTGCACACAGAAACTACATTCCCCATGATGCCAGAAGACCCATGAAAATCCAGGAGAACCAAGGGCCATATTGTCCCAGGCACTTAGAAAAGCTGTAAAAAAAAGGTACCACTGAAAGGGAAAGGGTGATTAACACATAGAATTCACTGCCACAGGAGGTGGTGGCAGCTACATTGCATAGACAACTTCAAGAGAGGATTGGATGAACATATGGAATAGAGGTCCATCAATGGCTATTAGCCACAGATTATTGATGGAACTCTGTCTGGGGCTGTGATGCTCTGTATTCTTGGTGCTTGGAGTGGGGCAACAGTGGGAGGACTTCTAGTGTCTTGGCCCCACTAGTGGACCTCCTGATGGCAGCTGGGTTTTTTGGCCACTGTGTGACAGACTGTTGGACTGGATGGGCCATTGGCCTGATCCAACATGGCTTCTCTTATGTCCTTATGTAAAGGGAAACATATCTCTCTCACACACACACTCACATACACACACACGAAACCAGCTTCTTGTATGGCAAACTCTTAACATTTTCTGGCAGAAGAACATACTCTCGAACCAGTTTCACTACAGAAAAGTAATGTCACCGGTGACCATGAGATGCATCTATTAAAACACTCACGTGTCTTCAAAAGTGCATGTATCAAATTGGATTTTTGAGTTGGAAACTCAAATTTGAGAATAGAAATACCATAACATTTTGAAATTGTATAGATAGATTATGCAAGTTTTCCACCTTTAATACAGACACACTATGAAATGGATTTTCCATGACCTGGATAGCCCAGGCTAACCCGATCTTGTCAGATTGTAGAAAATAAGCAGGCTCAGCCCTGTCTAGTATGTGAATGGGAGACCTTCAAGGAACACCAGCGATGTCATGCAGAGACTGGTAGTGGCAAACCACCTCTAAACGTCTCTTGCCTTGAAAGCCCATGGATAGCCATGTCAGCTGTGACTTGATGGCTCTTTCCACCACCATTTAGCACTTCACTGCCAAACCAATCTGCAAATACTGGGTCAGATCATGTTGATCTGTTCTACTAACAGAGGCATTATTCTCTGGAACAAAGAGCCTTCCCCGACACAAGAGGTTCTTCCACAGCTGCAAGAGCCTACTGCATTATGGGAAAACTCCCTGCACTAGAATAAAGCACTGCCACTGATGGAATGAGATCCATTGTATTCATTTATTAAAAATAACAATATTAAAAGCATTCCAGTTCTTACCAGGTTAGACCAGCATTAACGACTCTTCTTCTGGATATGGGATCTTCTCAAAGACACGGGTTAAGTACTGAAGATCAGGAACTGCAAAAACAACAGCTGTGAGAACCAGCAAAGTCACCATGGTTCAACCCTAGTCAATTCTATCTAACACTGTAATATTATATGAAGTATAATATTATGAATTTCTGGATCTGGTACTCCTGGTTTTCTGGAGTCAGAATTACATCCTGTTTGGGATGTATTAAATGGGGAAGGCAGGAAGAAGAACTCCCCAGACCATGTCAAGGAAGTGGGGGGGGGGTTATTTCTGATCTTGTTTCTACAATGAAAGCATAGCATCACGGAAGGCTGGGAATAACAGAAATCCATTTATTTGATGCTTGTATTCTAGTCTCACCAGGGCTTTTTTTGTAGCAGGAACTCTTTTGCATATTAGGCCACACACCCCTGATGTAGCCAATCCTCCAAGAGTTTACAGGGCTTTTAGTACCGGGCCTACTGTAAGCTCCAGGAGGACTGGTTACATCAGGGGTGTGTGACCTAAAATGCAAAGTAATTCCTGCTACAAAAAAATGCCCTGAGTTTCACAGACAACTTTTTCTTTTGCAAAATTCCAAATAAATAATCCTTCACGATTGTGTTCAATTAATCAACTCCATCTAAAGGAGACATCAATGCCAGATATCAAAGCTGATATACCACTCTTCTGATGGTAGTTAATTTAAGAATATTACATGAGAAAGCATGACCAACAAACACAAACACAAAGAAACAAACAAAATCCAGACAAAATTCCAACATTATTCCCTAGTGGAAAAGGTGTTATTTACACCAAAGCAGACACTTTTCACTGTTGTGCCAAATTAACTTTTATACCAAAATAAAAATCATTTTATCAAATCCACAAAAGCTAAAGTCAAGTATTTCCATTATGCTATTCTAGTGGTTCCCATGTCATCTTGTCATACCCGACATTAAGTTAGACAGGTGATTTGTTAGGCTACTGGTTTTCTATAGGTTCACCATAACCTTGGGACCTCGTCTCACAAAAGCCTGAGAACAACTTATTATGAAGCAGACGACTTAAACAGTCAATAATCCCAACCATTTACACCCGAAAGACAGTCATACGTACAACTGCGCTCTACAAGAAGAATCCTTTAATTTTTACAAAAACTGAAGCAGATGTTTCAATTCTTGCTCCAAAAAGACTGCAGGACTTAGTTACTGAAAGTTGTAAATTAGAAACTCAACAGTTGAAGGACAGCACAAGATATAAAAGGGATACAAGGCATGAGATCATTAGTTAAACTGTAATTTTTCCTTCACAGACTTGTGAGCAGTTTCTCACAGTCATGCATCTCTAGAAGCTGCTAGAAAGTGTGTGTGTAAAACAAACTTCAGTTCAGTAAATAAATGCATCACAAACACACAGCAGAAAACTAATGAAGAGCAAGTCAGTAGAATAACATACTTTTTCTATCATATGGTTTTCCTGCAAATCCAAAAAAAAATCATTTTCATTTTTAAAAATCTGCATGTGGTGTCTTTTGATGTCTTCCACAAAAATAATCAAACTGGGTTAGATCCAGCCCATTATTTCATTCAGTCTTGCTCAGGGCTTTTTTTTTTGTATCAGGAACTCCTTTGCATATTAGGCCACATCCTCCTGAGTCAGCCAATCCTCCAAGAGTTTACAGAGCTCTTCTTACAGGGCTTACTGTAAACTCTTGAAGGATTGGCTACCTCAGGGATGTGTGGCCTAATATACAAAGGAGTTCCTGCTACAGAAAAAGTAGTGGTCTTACCCACTTCCCCATCCTTACCACCATGTCATATGGCTGTTGTCCAGGCAGTTCCATCTTCTCTAGCGTAGCCTTTTTAGGTGGTCAAAGGAGACCCTCCTCCTCCCTTCATTGTCAGTGCAAAGCTAGCTGGATCCAACCTTATGTTGTATATATGTTATGGTCCCAAGGACAAAACTAGCAAAAGCCATGAAGTCTGCTATGCTTTCCCACCTTCAATACTAATTGGGGGGGGAGGGGAAATGAGGGTGTGAATAAAAATCACCTACTGTTCTGAGCTACCTTATTTACATAGGTACGTAGTAAGGGTGTACCTGTTAGGAAAAAAGGCTAGCTGAAACTGCGCCCATAACCTTCCAACTGGTCTCGACTCACAGACATTCTTAGTACAAAAAAAATGTCAAAACGCCGACTTTCTGGAAAGGATGTCGCCTCCAATTCCTGCAAGACTTCTTGTGAAAGGCAAGATGCCAGGTCTTGTCTTGCCAAGGCTCCAAGTGAATTATCTCCTCTCTTCTGAGCTCCTCTTTATTTCTGGCCAGGCTGATGACACACAGCAATAAAGCAGGGCTTGGTTTATTCATTTCTTAAATTGCAACATTACGGTTTACCTGAATCCCATTTTGGTGTCAATCCTATCATTCCATGTGAATATAAGAACAGTGTTGCTGAATCAGACCAAAGATACATCTCCTCCAATATCTAGGTACCACATAATGTTCAATTAGGCAACTCCAGGAAATGCATCATCGGGGCATAAAAGTAATTGCCCTCCCCCACTGCTACCATCCAGAAACTGGTATTTAGTACCATAATAGGGTTGACAATCCCCAGTTAGGGCAATCAAAAGGGAATGTGCACGGCTCGGAAGTAGTCCTGGAGAGAACCGTGTAACAAAGCTACACTAATACACAAATACTAAATTTTCAATTTGCTAGTTATTTCTGCAATTGTTATGACAACAGTGCTTAAAGCACACAAAATACACAACTTGCAATCAGTCCATGTAAGTATTTTCACACATTACAATGCTACAATAGCAAGGTCCGAATATATGTGCTGAGATTCCAATCGTGAATCCTAATTATGAACTCAGTCCGAAGTAATTAAAGAGTCCACAGTCACTGGTACTGTGTATGCAGTTGAAGCAATAGACAGACTAGCAGCATCTGTAAATTATCTGAGCATTGGTTCCAGATTTATGAATGATTGTGATCAGATGAAGTACGTCACCGAAACACGTGAAAATTACCTAGGAGGCGTGTCATCCTTCAATCCTTCATAACTGTATTCATCAGCGAGATTCACAGCACAGTGGGAGTACCTTGGAGTACCCAATAACTGTACCAGTGACTGTGGACTCTTTCATTACTTCGGACTGAGTTCATAATTGCTGTTCACGACTGGAATCTCAGAACGTGCATTCAGACCTTGCTATTGTAGTATTGTAATGTGTGGAAATACATGTACTGATTGTGAGATGTGTATTTTGTTGTGCTTTAAGCACTGTTGTTATAATAATTACAGAAATAACTAGCAAATTGAAAATTTTGTATTTGTGTATTAGTGTAGCTTTGTTACACGATTCTCTCCAGGACTAATTCGCAGTTAGGAGCAGGGGATCCCCTAGTTTGGAGGCCCTCCCCCACTTCAGGGTTATCAGAAAGAGGGGGGGGATGTCTGCTGGACATTCCATTATATCCTATGAAAACTGGTTCCCAAAGAGTATAATGGAGAATTGATCCGTGGGTATCTGGGGCTCTGGGGGACTGTTTTTTTGAGGCAGAGGCACAAATTTTCATCTGGTGCCTCTCCTCAAACACCCCCACACAAAGTTTCAAAAAGATTGGACCAGCAGATCCAATTCTATGAGCGCCAAAGGAAGGAGCCTCTATTATTTCCAGTGAAGAGAAGGCGTTTTAAAGGAGTACGGTCCCTTTAAATGTGATGTCCAGAACTCTCTTTGGAGCACAATTGAACTTGTCACAACCTTGCTCCTGGCTCCACCCCAAAGCCTCCTCACTCCATCCCCAAAAATCCCCAGATATTTCCTGAATCAGACCTGGCAACCCTACTTCTTAACCTCGAGGCCATATTTGGCTATCAAGGCCTATTCTTCATGAATTTGCCTAAAACTCTTTTGAAGTCAGTCTAAATTAAAGACCACAAATACTATCACACTTTACGGCAGCTAATTCCACATGCTAACAGTTTATATGAAAATGTTTTATGTATGTTTGTGTGTTTCAATCAGCTACTCATCAATTTGTTTGGGTGACCAAGAATTCTGGTATCATATCTCTGATTCTGAACCTGTTTCCTATGCTAATCGAAATACCTAAGAATAGTGCCAAGTTCAGTTACAGGATATTCTTGTGCAGACCTGAAGACACACACTCCTCCAGGATTGCAAAAAAATGTGGAAAATGGAGGAGGTGAATGCCCCAAAAATAGCAGAATATTATTTGCACAAGCAGATAATGCTATATACAGGGGTGGAATTCTAGCAGGAGCTCCTTTGCCTATTAGGCCACATACCCCTGATGCAGCCAATCCTCCAAGAGCGTACAAAAAAGAGCCCTGTAAGCTCTTGGAGGATTGGCTACATCAGGAGGGTGTGGCCAAATATGCAAAGCAGCTCCTGCTAGAATTCCACCCCTGGGTGTATATCCTTAAGGCAGCTATTGGGAGGGAAGAGGAGCAGGAATCACTGCCGCCACCACTTGAGCCAGATAGGAGGAAGTTGGAACTGCTGCTGCTGCATGTGCTAGGCAGATGAGGAAAAGTGAAAGATGGAGCCAGTCATATGAACCAAGTAAACAGAGGAGACAGAATTTCACATGGACAGGTAGGCGGAGGAAGAAGAGAGAAGCTAGAGTCCCAACACCCTCCATGTGAGCAAGGCAGCTATTGTCAGCAGCTCTGTAGGCAGGTGAACTGGCCATCAAATGGGCATCTCAACGAGGGGGCCCCAAAAGGATGGGATTCCCCCTCCTTGCAACCCTCGTGGGTCCACCACTTGTTCCTCTTCTAATATCTTTAGCCACTGTCCAGACCTTATTAATATAGAAAAGAAGTGTGTGCAAATGAATTAAATAAAAATATTAGGAATAAGGGACAAAAAAATTGTCAGCAGCTGCTTTCTCACTATGCACAATTTTAGACACCTCTACAATATCCCCTTTTAAGACATTTCTTTTCTAGCTTGTGACACAACAGGTGGGGTTCCACAATAACCCAAAGGTCCCAACCTGTTGGCTGAACAACTTGGTTTTAGCTTTCTGTGTTTGAAGAAAAAAATAATACAATAAAATCTTTAAAAGAAGCATAAAATTACAAGTAACAAGCAATCATAAAAAACAAGCTAGGTATAGTACTGTCCAAAAAGTATATACACAGGGTTGGCCCTAGACTGTCCAGCACCCAAGGCAAGACTAGTTTCTGGTCCCCTACCCCCGCACGGATAACATCGAGTCACAAAGGGGGCACCAAATTCAGCGCCCCCAGAAGGCCGACACCCTAGGAAATTGCCTAGTTTGCCTAGTGGTAGAGCCAGCCCTGTATAAAAAAGAAGCAGATTATAAAAATGGTTTAACAGGTAAGACCCCTTAGTTTAAAGCCTGAGTCTGGCAGGAAGGTGCTAAGTGAACCTCAAGGGGGAAGACATTCCAAAGTCAAGGTGTAACCACTGAAATAAAAAGGTATCGGGTTGCTGCCTGCATCACCTCTGCAGGTGGGACCAGAAAGAGCGGGATTTAAGAAGAAGATCACAACTTGTTTGCACTCCCTTCTGATTTCCTTATTTCAATGACACATCCACACTACACAAAGCCACCTTTCTTCTGGTGGCAAACCACAACTCTCCTTGTTATCCATTCTGGTCTTCTGGAATTTCCAAACAGAGGGATGAAACTGCAGCTGCTGAAAACATTCAAAGTTATTATTTATTTTATTTATTTTGAAAATGTCTATGCCTCCTCCTCCCCAGAGAACCAGCCCAGGGCGATTTACAAAACAGAACTCAAAAGAACTTTAAACATTGACACCTGTTCAGGGATTAGGTGGCTTCTTTTCTAACCAGCCGTTCTCTGCAGGCTTTATTGCGCTGAAGGTTCTTTAATGCTCGTAAATTATGAAATGAGGTAACTTATTCAAGGCTACCAGTGATTTCGAAATGGTTAGTTTAAAGCAGGGGTGTCAAACATGCAGCATGAGGGCTGAATCAGGCCCCCAAGCAACTGACTGACATCTGCTTCCTTCTCCCTGTCTCTTGCTTCCTTCTGCAGCACAGCTTGCTTTGCCAAGCTTGCTCGATTGCACAGGAGCTATAGAGCAAAGCCTCTATTTTCTCCATTGGCTGAGGCTCCTTCCTTGGGAAGGAAGGGGAGGAGGGATAGCTTGCTTTGCCAGGTTCTCTCAATTGCACAGCCAAGCTACTGCGCCAAGCCTCTCCTCCTTCCATTGGCTGAGGTTCCCCCCCTCTTGGTCCGCTGGGGAAGGAAGGAAAGAGCCAGAGTTTCCTTTGCCCAAAGAAAGCACCTTTAAGACCAATGAGTGCTAATGTATTAAGCATGTTTTAATTTTTTAAAATATATATTTATTGTATTTGTCTGTGTCCTTTATAAAGTTTATATCTCTGCTACCTAATCTTAAATAGGTACACACATGGCCCAGTCCAACTTGTCCCGGCCCGACAAGGTCTCATATACGTCAGATTCGGCCCTTGTAACAAATTAGATGGATACCCCTAGTTTAAATGAATGCACTGTGCTGTCAGCCCTGAATTCTCTGTTCTCCAGCTTGCTGTAAGATCTGCTGCTTCACCTGACTCCAGGCCATTGATAAAGAAATTTACAAACAATAATCCCACACGGGGCTTCCCCTATTGACTCCTCACCACTGTGAAAACTACCCTGATGTAATGAGCTTCAAGTCTGTAAAACGCTTAAATGTACACGCTTGGCCCACAAATACAAAGTTTTCTTAGGCTTCTTTATTTCCTTTAAGTTCCCTTCCCCTTTGATATGGGCAATTTTGATCTCACTCTCCTTCCAGAATTCTTTGAACCCTCAGCAGCAATGTAGATGTTAGCACCTGTTGCTGGTGGCTTTTCCTAACCCCCCTTTTTCTACCTAGCTGAGCTATCCTTTGTTATATTCATCTCGCAATGTCACTGATCTTTCTTTAATGTTTGCGAACTCTTTGCAGACTGAAGAGAGCTGATGTAATTTGCTAATCATGAGATATTACAATCCATTGGGAAAGTACACAACACCAAACATGGTGGGTATTACACGGTAGACTAAAAATAGTTCTAAATGCTTAACTAAATTGGCACTGAATCCTTTCTCACATCAAAACTTTGTGCTCACTTTACACTCCTGTGTAAAGAGCCAGTTTTGTGTAGTGCCAGTTTTGTGCCAGTTTTGTGGAGAGCCAGTTTGGTGTAGTGGTTAAGTGTGCGGACTCTTATCTGGGAGAACCGGGTTTGATTCCCCACTCCTCCACTTGCACCTGCTAGAATGGCCTTGGGTCAGCCATAGCTCTGGCAGAGGTCGTCCTTGAAAGGGCAGCTGCTGTGAGAGTCCTCTCCAGCCCCACCCACCTCACAGGGTGTCTGTTGTGGGGGAGGAAGGTAAAGGAGATTGTGAGCCGACTCTTCGGAGTGGAGGGCGGGATATAAATCCAATATCTTCTTCATCTTCTGTGAACCTTAGCTTTAGTCTAGGGAAACCTAGGGTTGCCAGTCCCCAGTTGAGGGCACGGGATCCCATGGTGTGGATGCCCTCCCCCCACTTCACAGTCATCAGAAATGTCTGCCAGACATTCCATTATACTCTATGGAGACGAATTCCCATAGAGTATCATGGAGAATTGATCCACGGGTATCTGGGGCTCGGGGGGGGGGGTGCTTTTTTTGAGGTAGAGGCATCAAATTTTCAGCATAGCATCCGATGTCTCTACCTCAAAAAAAGCACCCCCCCCCCAAGCCCCAGATACTCGTGGATCAATTCCAAGCACCAGTTCAGAACATCAAAGGCATCCTTGGAGTTAGGTGGAAAAGCAGATTTGGATGTCATCTGCATATTAAAGCCATGCACCCTAATCCTCTTGATGACCTCTCCCAGTGGTTTCATGCAGTTATTAAAACAGCATGGGGAGGGATAACACTGAACCCGTTTGCGGGATAGGGTGGGGTATAAATTAAAAAATTAAATTAAACCCTGTGGAACCCCACAACAACCATGCGGCAAAGAAGGATTCCTCCAGTGCAACCTTCTGAGACACACTCCACCCCCCCATAGGACTTGAACCACCGTAACATGCTGTCCCCCTGTCTCACTGCGAAGAGCCAGCTCAGTAGAATACTATGGCTGACAGTATCAAAAGCAGCTCAGAGATCCAGCAAACTAGGAGGATTGCATCCCCGCTGTCCAGTTCTCTGTAGAGGTCGTCAACCAAGGCCACCAAACCCCAGCCTGAAGGGTCCAGAAAACGACCATTGGTACTTACCGTGAGGAGTCATTCTCCTCTGAGTACAGGAGGACATCTTGGGTGCTTTCCACCATCTTGTCAGGGAGGCAGGAAATAAAATAATAATTCTTCCTCTTCCTTGACCCTGGAGCACCCAGATCTCCTCAGTTGAGATACTCCGATAAGCAGTCTCTAAACTATCAACCTTACTCACAATAAGGAAACAGTAATAACAGTCAGTTAATATGCAAAAAGCATAACATAAGGAGCTGTAAAGAACTGTAGAGCAGCAGAAGAAAATGGAATAGATATAGCAGAATAGACCCTAGTATGAGCGATGCAATGTGGTGGGCAAGATGTCCTCCTGTACTCAGAGGAGAATGACCCTTCACGGTAAGTACCAATGGTCGTTCTCCCTCTGAGTCAGAGGCCATCTTGGGATCTCCTACAGCAGTAAATTAATGACTGGGTGCGGCATCTCTCTCTTCTACGACCACATGTTGTAAAACCTTTATGCAAAATGCTGCTTCTGCTGAAGGAGTTTAATTTGTAGTACTGGACAAATGTTGAGATAGAGGACCATGTTGCGGCCCTGCACACCTCATCTACCGAGGCATAATTGTTAAAGGCTGCATTAGTTGCAGCACTTCTAGCTGAATGTGCTGTAATAACTCTGGGTACTTCTAATTTCATTGCTCTATAGGCTTCCGCAATACATTGTTTAATAGCATAGCTGATAGCTGAAGTTGACATCTTTTGGCCCAGTCTTGGTTTTGCAATGTTAATGAACATGGCATCTGTTTTCCGGATTCATTCAGTCCTGATTAAATATGCTTTTAGACAGCGTCTGACATCTAAGTTATGCCACATTCGCTCCCTAGGATGTTTAGGGGCTGGACAAAATGATGGCAAGTGAAGTTCTTGAGACTTGTGAAATTTTGACACAACCTTGGGTTGAAAAGTAGGATCTGTCCGAAGAACTACTTTGTCTTTGTGAAAAATACAAAGTTCTTTCTTTACAGACAGTGCATTGATCTCTGACACCCTTCTTGCTGAAGTGATCGCTATTAAGAAGATTGTCTTTAAGCGTAACCATATTAGAGAAATGCCTTGAATAGGCTCAAAGGGTCTTTTAGTGAGTGCGGACAAGACAGTGTGTAAACGCCACATCAGAAACCTATGAGTCTGTGGAGGGCACTTGGGGGTGGCTCCCCTTAAGAACCTCTGTACATGTGCGTGCTTGGAGGGATCTTTACCTTGTATCAGTCCCAATACGGAAGATAGTGCTGTTACCTGTCTCCGTAAGGTGGCTGGTTTCAGTCCAGATTGTAATCCATCTTGTAGGAATTCCAATATGTCTTGAATTGATGGATTTAGTGGATCTTTTGCTTTTCTGCAACACCACCTATGAAAAGCTTTCCAAGTGGTATTGTAAATTCTAATGGTGGACTTCTTTCTGGAGGCCAATAATGTGTCAGTGATCTCTGAAGAATAACCTAACTTCAGGAATGTAGACCGTTCAATTTCCACACGGTCAATTGCAGCCAATCTGGATGTGGATGCCAAATTGGACCCTGTGTCAAAATGTCTGGAACGATTTCTAGCCAGAGAGGTTGAGTGGTTGATAGCCTTTGAATAGATGAGAACCATGGGCGTTGTGGCCACCACGGGGCTATTAATATGACCCATGTTTTCTGATGTTGTACCTGTCGAAGAAACCTTGATAACACCAGAATCGGAGGGAAGGCATGCAAAAGGCCCTAAGGCCAACTCACTGTCGGTGCGCCCACCGCTGTCGCAGCTGGGTGAAAAAATCTGGTGCAAAAGGTTGTTACCTGGTAGTTGTCATGAGAAGCAAAGAGGTCCATTATAGGTTGACCAAACTGTTCGACTATCTGCTGGGATATTGACGTCTTTAATCTCCATTCCCCTGGTTGTATGGTCGTTCGGCTGAGCCAATCTGCTTGAACATTGGCAATGCCCTTGATGTGTTCTGCCCTGAAGGAAAGAAGGTGGTGTTCTGCCCAGTTGAAAATGTCTTTGCTTCCCTGGACAGAGCTGACGACCCCGAGCCCCCCTGATGGTTCAAGTAGGACTTTGCAGCCACACTGTCTGTTCTTATTAGTACATGCTGTTTCTGTACCTGATCAGTGAAGAATAATAGGGCTAGGCGTATTGCTCGTAGTTCCAATACATTGATCGGCAGTTGGGTTTCTGATGGTCTGAGATGTGCCACAACATTTACCATCACCTTCGTAAATACCCTGGGGGCCGTGGCTAGACCGAAGGGAAGCGCTCTGAATTGAAAGTGTCTGTTCCCCACACAGAACCGAAGGAACCGGCGATGAGATAGCTGGATCGGAATGTGCAAATAAGCTTCCATGAGATCCAGTGAGGTGAGGAACTCTCCTGGTTGTAAGACCTCTGTGATTGACTTCAGGGTCTCCATACGAAAGTGTCATAGATGAATGAATCTGTTGAGAAACTTTAGATCGAGCATTGCTGGTAGCAATTGAGAGAGTCTCCTAGCCCAGACTATGGCTGCTCTAGATAGAACAGACGATGCAGTACATGCCTTAATTGCCATAGCTACTGCCTCGTGTGATCTTTTTAGGGCCAGGTCAATTTTCTTGTCCCAATTGTCTGTAATGGAACCGTGCTCATCTTCTGACACCAAACCCGGATTTTGAAGAGCCATTACTGGTGCGTCCACTACTGGAACCTGCAACATTTCGTTTGCAAAAACAGGCAAACCATATAACTTTTTTACAAAGGCAGGAAACTGCCGATTAGAGTTAGCTTTTCCCCATTCAGCTTTTAATTGTCTCTCAAAGAATTGTGGAAAAGGGAAAACCTTGGTAGTGGAGTTGTGTGAGCCTGGGAAAAACTCCCTATCCCCAGTAGTTTTATTCCTGGGATTGGTATCGGTACTGGGATTCTCCTCCCCCTAGGCAGAATCTTGGAGCGCCAGTGCTGCCATGTCCCTGGTTAACAAATACTGATAGTCATCAGCTTTAAAGCAGCAAACTGACTGCTCTGGGACACAGACATCCTCCACCTCCTCATCTGAAATAAAACTCTCTTGATCTTTGGATTGTGACTCCACATCCGATTGATTCTCCTCTGAATCTTCCTCTAACAATCTAGAGTTAGAGATCTCTTTTCTGGCTGCCTTAGTTGGCCAGTTGTGCTCTCTGGAAAGATTTTTCTCTGGGCGTCGAGGAGGAAGAAGGAGAGGAAATCTGGATCCCACTGATCCCATGCCCATAGCCCCTGATTGACAGGCATTAAACATTTCTGCTCTAATTGTTTGCTGGGGCATAGTCATAAATTCAATAGAAAATGGCCCTTTAGGGTATAGTACATTACCACTTTGTTGTATTAGGGCTGGGTCGACCGTGGAGGCATGATCCGATCGGGGTTGGCCTCCTGTATTGTCTCCCACCAGGAGATTGGTAACCGTCCCAAGGGGCAAAGCATAAGGCTCCTGGCGCCTGTCTGGCGAAACGCGCGCCAAAAATCCTCCTTCAAAATGGCTGCCGCCAGATGTGAGCCTCTGGTGGGGAGGAACTTCAAGCCTTTCCGTTGAAGCCCCTGGACGTTTCAGCCCGCGGTGACTAAAGTCACTAAAACGGGCAACGTTGCTGGGAACCGCAGCAAGCTGGGGAGACATGCCGGTCCTGGGGTCCACTCCCACAGCCTCAGTGCGAGGACTTACAGAGGACGCATCTTCTAGGTACTCGTCCCTGAAATTTTCCATCTGCCGCTCTTTGCTGCGCTCCGCAAGTGAAGGAAAGGGGGGGGGGGGAGTCAGCCGCTTTAAAAGCAGCCGTGGCCGCACTGCTCTCCCAACTACTGTGAAGGTGTGAAGGCAGATGGAAAGTGAAAGTAGCTCAGTGTAACAGACTGGAATTTAAGAAGATTGTTAGACAGAGGAGTAAGGTTGGGAAAAAAGGAAGAATTAGATTAGGAATAAAGAATAGGATTAAAATTGCTTCCTATCCTCTAGGAGCTAAACTAGCTAGTTGCTCTCCCTCTAGAGGCAGGAAAGAAACTGAGGATATCTGGATGCTCCAGGGTCAAGGAAGAGGAAGAATTATTCTATTTCCTGCCTCCCTGACAAGATGGTGGAAAGCACCCAAGATGGCCTCCAACTCAGAGGGAGAATAGCATTCTGCTCATTTCAAAGGACGGTATCCAGGCCTTTTTTTTTTGTAGCAGGAACTCCTTTGCATAGTAGGGCACGCACCTCTGATGCAGCCAATCCTCCTGTACTAAGAGCCCTCCTGTAGGCACCCAAGATGGCCTTCGACTCAGAGGGAGAATCAGTCTCTTCCAAGAGCCCCTGCAGCTGAGAAGCAACCCCCCACTCGAGGTCCTTGCCCAAGAATAGAAGACTAGAAACTGGCTAGAAGATCTCCAACAACACAGTAGGGTTTAGGGAAGGTCTGATCACTGCCTCCTTTAGCACAGGTGGTACAATAAAAAGGTATAAGTAGTCCCCTGTGCAAGTACTAACCCATGGGGTGATGTCACATCATGACATTTTCTTGGCAGACTTTTTACGGGATGGTTTGCCATTGCCTTCCCCAGTCATCTACACTTTCACCCCAGCAAGCTGGGTACTCATTTTACCAGCCTTGGAGGGATAGAAGGCTGAGTCAACCTTGAGCCAGCTACCTGAACCCAGCTTCCTCCAGGTTCAAACTCAGGTCATGAGCAGAGCTTGGACTGCAGTACTGCAGCTTACTACTCTGCACCACTGGGCTCCTCAGGTTGTACAATACCCACCCTCAAAGGAGCATTCACCACTCCCATTACCCACCTAGCCAGTATCTCTCTGGCAGGTTTTATTATATATGATACCTATTATATATGGCACTAGCAAGTTGTATGATACCACTTTATTTCTGCTTTGGAATCAAATATATGGGACACTTATCCACAAAAGCAGATGCAACATTTTAATCAAATGTAGGTCCAAATAACTATTGTATATTGAATTTGTATAAACACTGGCTCTGGATAAGAACCACTGCTAGAAATTGAATGTGCAATTGGCTTAAATATGCAGTTTGCTTAATTGTGCAAAGCCTCCCATTCAAAAGTACTGGTGATACTTATCTGGATAGGTATTGCCAGGGATTTTTTTCAAGCAGGAATACACAGGATTGTAGTTCCGCCTGGCTTGGTGTCAGGGGGTGTGGCCTAATATTCAAATGAGTTCCTGCTGGGCTTTTTCTACAAAAAAGCCCTGTGCAAAACAATTGTGATGTCAGAGGGTGTGGCTAATATGAAAATGAGTTTCTGGTGGGCTTTTTCTACAAAAAAAAAAAAAAGCCCTGGATATTGCACTCTGTATCTGTAATTACTTTAATTGTGCAATAGCTTGCCCAATAAGGGAACAAGCCTAAAAGCAGTCTATTCAAAGCCCTACTCAAGTTTATTCAATGGGGCTTACTCCCAGGAAAGTATTTTTGGGATTGCCCTGCCAGGTAGCACTTTTCTGCACAGACTTTGTGATAATATTTGCAAGTCCATTCTCTGTTCAGGACCTTATTTTAAAAGCAAATATGCAGTTCTTGTTTGCAGAACAGAAAAAAAATGTGGCTATTCATAATGTTCCTACTCGATACTTTTGAGCATTTATTTGCATTTAATTCCAAGTGATAAACAAAGCTAAAAAAATACGCTTCTTTGCAAGAGATTTCTGTCCTATTGAACAGGTTCTTAGTAACTTCTCTAATAGCACTACACATTAGGCATTTTCCCTGTTACAATGCTGCCTTTTAAAAAAAAAAGAAGTCAGATTTTATGCACTCATGACTTATAAAATTCTAACAATCATTTTCCAAAAGGTTTTGCAAAGAGTTTTTTTTTATATATATAAATTCTGATAACCGACAGAACGCAACAAGACTTCATCTTGCGTTGATTTGTTTGGAGAGTTTGTGTCATTGATCAGCCCATCAAATGTCTATTGCAATCTCTTTCTCCAGTTCATGACTTTGACTGAAGCCCTCAGGTTTAAAACCTGAAAGTGATTTAAGGCCTGTAATACATAACTTCCTCAACAAATTGGGGGGAATGTCGACTGCCTTTACACATTCAACCGAAACACAGGCATCGCTGGAATTGCTGAAAGAGATGTTTCACTTACCTGCATGAATGTCATTCTAAAGCCTTTGATGCCAAGAGCATAAATATATATATATATATATATATTTCAGTGCTGGGTGACATTATGTGCTGTATGAACGCTAATGATGCAGTGATCCGATTAGGATAAACAAACCCGCTTTGGGGAAGGAGGAGTGGAGAAAGTGCCATGCTGGTTTTTATGACATTCCGAACACGACTGTGTGGTCAACTAAAATTCATTGCTCAATAAAAAAAATTAAATTAAAAAAACCCCCTAAAATTCATTGGTCATACCAAGTGAACCTGTTCAAGAGTATCAAGTTCCTTGAAGAATTTTGGTATCAGTGTAAACAAATATTTACATGACAAGTTCTGGACTGTTGTGGTTTCACTTTGTGCAGCCCACTTTGCAGTCATATTATTGCAAAGCCTTGCCTTGCCTTTCTACTCACTAATATAGTTAAGGGTTATACTCTCATTCCTATCTACTTTTCCTCTGTTGTGTATTTTGATTCTTGGTTTAGCAACTCTCAGGTGGGGAATTGAAAGGGTCACTTAATCAATTAATCATATTCTTCTTCTTCCCTTTTTGCATTTGCACTAATATTTCCTCTTCCTTTTTTTTTTCTTTCAAACTTTTGTTTTTTTCCATGCCGGCTGTCGTGAAATTCTGAATACAACTCTGCGGTCAACTAAAATACATTGCTCAATAAAAAGTTTAAATGAAAAAAAAAAACCCCTAAAACTCATTGCTCATACCAAGTGAACCTATTCAAGAGTATCATGTTCCCTGAAGAATTTTGGTATCAATGTAAACAAACATTCACATGATAGATGAATGGTATATGAACACTGTCAAGAGATACCATAATCCTGCAGAGCTTACAGTGGCCAAAATCTGATTTGCTGTGGCAACCAGAAACCCCAGCTGTGCAGCAAACAAGGAGAGCAAGTGACCTTCTACACTGTTCCTCAACGTGTATCCTACAGCCTAGCATCAAGCCTAGCAACCTGCATCAGCCCCAGCTGTGTAGCACACAGGGAAGAAGAAGATATTGGATTTATATCCCACCCTATACTCTGAATCTCAGGGCCTCAGAGCAGTCACAATCTCCTTAACTTCCCACACACACGCGCAACAGACACCTGTAAGGTAGGTGGGGCTGAGACAGCTCTCCCAGAAGCTGCCCTTTCAAGGACAACTCCTGTGAGAGCTATGGCTAACCCAAGGCCATTCCAGCAGCTGCAGGTGGAGGATTGGAGAATCAAACCCGGTTCTCCCAGATAAGAGTAGAAGAAGACTGCAAATTTACACCCCACCCTTCTCTTTGAATCAGAGACTCAGAGCAGCTTACAATATCCTACATCTTCTCCCACAACAGACACCCTGTGAGGCAGGTGGGGCTGAGAGGGCTCTTACAGCAGCTGCCCTTTCAAGGACAACTCCTGCGATAGCTATGGCTAACCCAAGGCCATTCCAGCAGCTGCAAGTGGAGGAGTGGGGAATCAAACCTGATTCTCCTAGAAACGTCCACGCACTTAACCACTACACCAAACTGGTGACCTTCAAAAATGGTCTTCAACAGATATAAATGGTCCTGATAAGGCTCACAAAGTCTTTCCAATATGTCAGCATATCAAGTATTTCTGGGTGCAATCACACAAGAGACTTGGCCTCACCTAGCCACAGTGTACACAATCACATGTGCACACCTGCCCCCCTGAATCCCAAAAGCCCTTTCAACGACAGCTCTACAAGAGCTATGGCTGGCCCAAGGCCATTCCAGCAGCTGCAAATGAGAGGAGTGGGGAATCAAACCCTGTTCTCCCAGATAAGAGTGCATGAACTTAACCACTACACCAAACTGAGATGTTTGTCACCAGTAAAGGCATCAGGGTGAGGGCATGAGGGCTTATCTGACTGCCCAATTTAATGCTCCATTCACAGTATTTTCAGGTGTACACTGAAGGACCACATTTCCCAGTTAAGGTATATTCAGTAGCGAACGCAGGCGCAAAGGTGTGAAACAGTGCCCAATGTGCTAGAGAACACAACCGCAAACAACTAAAGAAAGCAAGCCAAAGCTACATGCTATAGAGCAGTGTTTCCCATTTGCAGGGTCGTGACCCAGCACTGGGCCACGGAAGCCTCACTACCGAGTCACAAGAAAAGCCAAAGCTAGCCCCACCCCCAGCAAAGCTAGCCCCGCCCCATCTCTGTGTTGTGCGGAGAGGAGCTGGGCTGCCTCTCCTTCCTTCTCCCCCACTCCCAGTGTCTGAGAGAAAAGCTGGGATCCATTGGCATTTTAGACCCATGAAGTGTTCTTCAAGGTATGAGCTTTCATGTGCCTTGCAGTATGTTCTTTTGGGGAGATTTCCCCGGGAGGCCTGGGTGGCAAAGAAGGGTCTATGTGTTTTTTTCAGCCGCGAGCGGTGGGGAGTGGGCATTCCAGTAGCTGTTTTTTTTACCAAACGACCCCTAAGCAAAAATTTTGCTGGCTGGGGTCATCTGATGGTGAGGAAGGCTTTTTTTCCCCTTTGAGCCGGTTTGGTGTAGTGGTTAAGTGTGCGGACTCTTATCTGGGAGAACCGGGTTTGATTCCCCACTCCTCCACTTGCACCTGCTAGCATGGCCTTGGGTCAGCCATAGCTCTGGCAGAGGTTGTCCTTGAAAGGGCAGCTGCTGTGAGAGCCCTCTCCAGCCCCACCCACCTCACACGGTGACTGTTGTGGGGGAGGAAGGTAAAGGAGATTGTGAACCGCTCTGAGACTCTTCGGAGTTGAGGGCAGGATATAAATCCAATATCTTCTTCTTCTTCTTTGCCTCCACTTCTTTCTTTCTTTCCCTGCAAGTGATGCACTGTCTGTATTCTTGGTGCTGGTGGGGGAGCAACAGTGGGAGGGCTTCTAGCACCCTGGTCCCACTGGTGGACATTCTGGTGCTTTTTGGGCATTGTATGAGGGAATTTTGGACTGGACAGCCCACTGGCCTGATCCAACATGGCTCCTCTTATGTTTATGTTCTTTCTTTCCATATCTTTCTTTTTCTTTCCTTCCATTTCATTCTTTCCCTTTCTTTCTTTCCCTTTCTCTTTCTTTCTTTCCTTCCATTTTTGCTGGATTAAACTTTTCTGTTCATTGTACTGTTGTTGCAGACATAGGAGCTCTGCCAATGAAAAGTTGGCACCCCCAGTTGTAGCCAGGTGGCCTTCTATGAAATTTCTGTGTGAGTGAATGAGAGTAAGAGCTGTGGGACAGAAAAGCTTGTATGAACTTCATATTACTTGAAATTAATTCAATAATTGTAGTACAATTCTCTGCTACCTTTCACCACAATTTCCCAGTGTTTCAACCAAAGAAAAGTATGAAAAATAGCTGTCAAAAAAATTTCTTGAAACCAAGCAAGCTTGGTTGTAGCTTGAGGCTGGGTTCCAGTAGTAGCAGCTGAAGGAAGGGCCTACTAAATGTGTCAGCATATTTTGAGGTAGAGCAGCGGCCAGGGCCCAGTGTGGGTGGTACACAGTGCTGGCATTCCTGATGGCAATGGCAACAGCACTCCCAACTGCATACACTGGCCAGTGTTGTTGAGGAAGGGATGTGTAGGTGGTGCAGGCAATTGAACATGGGCATTAGGAGTGCTTGCAAGCTGGAGAAGAATACACAAACAGATAGGTGAATGCAGGTGTGGGGGTGAAAAGAGAGGACCGCCCACTATCCACCCCCATTTTGGCTCAGCATGAGTTTCAGAGAGATTTTTCTGAAAATGAATTTACTTCTGAAGAAGAGGCAGGTTTGGGGGAGTGCCCTGGAAGTGACATCACAAGAAAAAGTGGAGTTTGGGTTCAGTGCGGCCTGGAAGTGACATCACTTGGTCCTTGACACCACAGGAATTGACATAATTCCTGACTCCACCCCCAAAGTCTCCTGGCTGCACCCCCAAATTTTAGTGGGCCACGAAGGAGAAGTGTAAAAATAACCAGGCCACTGGAAAGAAAAGTTTGGGAAACCCTGCTATAGAGAAAAGTAAATAACCATGCAGAGAATCTAGGCTCCCTGAAACCAAAGGGTTTAAACAGAAGTACACTCAGCGCAGACTGTAAATGTCTTTAAAGGTCTAAATCTGTAATCACAAAATAAAATCACTTGACATTGCTTTTAAGTACAGATATGTTCGTATTCATCAATGAATGGCTGATGAGCATTAACAGCAGCAGCCCAACCGGCAACACAATAAATCACTAAAAGCCGAGCATGCTCCCAGAAGTGAAGGACAAAGATAATTTAACTGCTAGAGAGTATGACTGTATGCCCTTACAGAGTAAACCCACAGAACAGCAATTGGAAATGCCAAAGGAAGCTGAAGGGGCTCGTAGTTTGGACATTTTATTCCACTTGGGCAGCAGAATGCCAAAGGGATTCAAATAGCAAAATTGAAATCACAAGGCTAAGCGGGAGGTGTGGCTCCAGACCAGGGTGGCCAAACTTGCTTAACGTAAGAGCCACATAGAATAAATGTCAGATGTTTGAGAGCCACAAGACATAAATGTCAGATGTTGGCGGGAGGGAGAGAGAGAGGGAAGGAAGGAGGAATGGAAGGAAGGAAGGAAGGAAGGAAGGAGAGGGCGAGAGAGAGGTTGAAAGAAAGCAACTTTAATTTTAAATAAAATCTCCGAGCCACTGGCTGGTATGGCTTGGAGAAGTTATTTAAAGAGAGTAATGCTTTCTCCAGGTCAGTCGACAAGATGGTGGGGGCTTCAAGAGCCACACAATATGTGTGAAAGAGCAACATGTGGCTCCTGAGCCACAGTTTGGCCACCCCTGCTCTAGAATAAGTTGATTTAAGCTGGCCAATTGACAGAAATCAGAACAAAGATGGTCCAAGAATGGCTCCGAATAAATATGAGAATGGATGGAGAATGAAAGGCAAGACGGGCAGCTAGAATACCTATTGCCGGCCTCTGGAAGCCCAGGTAGGTCTAAAGCAAAAGACCACATACAGTCAGTCAGAACGCAGTTGTGTAGCTTCTGGACTCATTGACTGACTAACTGACTTTATCTACAAAAAGTAACCAATGTGTTGAGGTAACAGTCGCCAACATCTTAAGAAAAGAAGCCAAAGCCAAACGCCATATGGAAAACTAAAAAGCAAAATAGGATCCAAGACAACTTACAACGTAAGTTATTCTAAACAGATGTAACGATACAAGTCACACGAAAATTCTTATATCACGTCACTCTTCCTTGCCCCAAGTCAGAAGTTATTTCAGTGTCACAGGCACAGGGGAGTGTGGAGTGGAGCTGCTGGAGCTCTCTCCTCTGGTGGCAATTGGGGGCCAGTGAATGGTCTAGCACCTCTTCCAACAATTAAAAAAAAAATAGAGGAGAGTGACCAACTACTGAGGAATAGCATCAGGCCTGCCAAGCCTCCGGTCACAATGGGAAATAAACTCACCAGATGTGCAAGTGTGATAGCTTCACTTCCAGGGAAAACTTCGACACGATAGCTATAGATCTATTCCTAGAGCTACCACCGTCACTTCCACAGTGTCCCAGGATATGACATCATCACATCACCATGTCCCCACCCCAACCCTTCCCACTGGTTGCCAGGTTTAGCCTGGCAACTCTACATAGGATTGTCTTGCCTTCTCTCTCAGCTTCTGTTCTTTTCTCCATTCTCAACAGCAAAGAATCACAATTAATGCCTGATGCAGCCATGCCTTGGATACTAAGTATATGCTTGGTAAATATACAAAGGGGTCCTTTAGATGGTTGGGGCTCCCTTCACTTAACTGGGAGCTAACATACATAAATGAAGAAAAAATGAGGGACCTAAAACAAGACATTGAAATTTAGCATTGTGTTTCAGCCACAGTTCTTTTAATAGCTAAACAATCCCATGCATAGCAGCTTCATGAACCCCCTAGCAAGGGCATGTTGCGATCCTGTAACCAGGAGTCATTTTATAGAAAAATAGGTGGCGGAGCTCATTAGCATAACTCAATAGCATATGCCCCCCCAGTAGGGTTGCCAATCCCCAGGTGGGAGCAGGGGACCCCCGATTTGGAGGCCCTCCCCCCGCTTCAGGGGCATCAGAAAGCGGGGGGAGGGGAGGGAAATGTCTGCTGGGAACTCTTATTATTCCCTATGGAGAACGATTCTTATAGGAAATAATGGAGAATTGATCAGCGGGTATCTGGGGCTCTGGGGGGGGCTGTTTTTTTGAGGTAGAGACACCAAATGTTCAGCATAGCATCCAGTGCTTCTCTCCAAAATATTCCCCAAGTTTCAAGGAGATTGCACCAGGGGGTCCAATTCTATGAGCCCCAAAAGAAGGTGTCCCTATCCTTCATTATTTCCTATGGAAAAAAGGCATTTAAAAAGGTGTGTGGTCCCTTTAACTGTGATAGCCAGAACTCCCTTTGGATTTCAGTTATGTTTGTCACACCCTTGCTTCTGGCTCCACCCCAATGTCTCCTGACTCCACCCCCAAAGTCCCCAGATATTTCTTGAATTGGACTTGGCAACCCTACCCACCCCCCCCCCCCCCGCCAAAAGCAACCCAGTGCAAGAAAGGCCTGCTTGGCAAACGAGGCCTGCTTGGGCTGGTTAAAGATCCAGCTAGCCCAAGCAGGCCTCACTCACTTGGGGTTCTCCTCGGCTGCCCCCCCCCTCCAGTCAAAAGGCCAGCAAGCCACCACCTGCCCAAAATCACATAAAAAGTAGAGAAAGAGTGGTGCGGGCTTCTCCAGGGGTTAATGAGGGCTGCTGGGGGTGTTGCACAGCTCTCCTAATCCAGGGATTGTTATGCAGCTGCATCTACTATTCAATGGAAAAGGTAGGGAGGGAGGAAGAGGGGGATCCCTCAAAAAGGTTCAGGAGTTGTGCTCCTGTGAGCTCCTGCTGAATTTGAAGCCTGCCTGTAACAAATTTACACCAACTCCACTTCACTGTGCAGTAAATGGTAGTCTGCAGGGAAGCCTTACGTTTCTTCATGTTCTGTTCCAACTTCCAAGGTTTTCTGAGATTTTCAAGAGAACTTTCTGGTAGGAAAGGCTGTAGTTTCCTACCATTCTCAAAGCTGACTATCAACATTTAACTTATTTTTTTTAAAGCTTGCCCATACAGAAGTGATGGGCTTGGCTTACCACTCTGCTTCCAAAACCCTGTCCCATAAGCTAACCATCTGGCAAGATACAAGAACATAATAGTCGGTCAGAAGGCTCCTGGTTTCCTGGTTTCAAGATCAGTAGGCTCCCTCAAACTTTTGTTTTAGGAGAACTTTGTGAGCACAACTTTTTCCCAGTCATATTCTGGTTTTAACTTATCAGAGCTGGTCATCTGGGCTTCACACATTACCTAAGGGGAGATTTGTAGAGTTTTGAAATAGCAACAGCGGGTAAAAGTGGCCTCCATTCAAAGATTTTATTGCAAGCGACTAATTCTTACACTCTGTCGTTGATATTTAAACAAAAAAAAAGTAGAATCATAGAGTTGGAAGGGATCTCCAGGGTCATCTAGTCCAACCCCCTGCACAATGCAAGAAACTCAAATACCTCCCCCTAAATCCACAGGATCTTCATTGCTGTCAGATGGCCATCTAGCCTCTGTTTAAAAACTTCCAAGGAAGGACAGCCCACCAGGTCCTGAGGAAGCCTGTTCTACTGAGGAACCACTCTAACGGTCAGGAGGTTCTTCCTAATGTTGAGCCGGAAACTCTTTTGGATTTAATTTCAACCCATTGGTTCTGGTCCTACCTTCTGAGGCCACAGAAAACAATTCCACACCATCCTCTAGATGACAGCCCTTCAAGTACTTGAAGATGGTGATCATATCACCTCTCAGCCGCCTCCTCTCCAGGCTAAACATGCCCAGCTCCTTCAACCTTTCTTCATAGGACTTGGTCTCCCTCCTCTGGACCCATTCCAGCTTGTCTATATCCTTCTTAAACTGCAATTTTTCATGCAGACCTTTAGTTGAGTATATTACCATTATGTTTTACCTGTAACCAAAATGAAGAGAGAAAAAAGCCACCCAAACAACCCACATTTTCATCCTAAACCAGGCCTCAATTATCTATGGCCCACCAAACTGGACATAATTTGTTGCCAAGTACAATATGGTTTTTTTTTTTGGGGGGGGGGGGTTTAAATATATATATGATATATATATCCAAAAGCACAATTCATATCAGAACCCTGGTATCCCAAATGTATATAAGTACATTGTACATATGACATTAATAATAATAATAATAATTTATTATTATTATTATTATTATTATTATTATTATTATTATTATTATTATTATTATTATTATTATTAGGAGAAGGGATGGGAAATCTCAGGGAAAGTTGCATGGTTTGTTTTCATATCTTGTTTGGGTTGGGTCTGGATGGTGCGCTGCAGCATCAAGAGGGAATCTTTCTCAACGAACAACCATGATCACAAAACTGGGTCATCTTTGGTAGAATTGAAGTGGTTCCACAATTGTCTTTTGGAGACAGAGGATGAGTAAAGAGAAGGAAAGAAAAATGGACAGAGAATACAGGAGAATAGTAGGGAGGTCTGAGCCTCTCGCCGGCGGGGGGTGGAAAGGAGCTTTCCGGAAGTGAGGGGGTGGGATGGCATCACAGCACACAACATCCCTAATGTGACATCACACCAGATTCAACACATGACAACACTCTGATATTTTGGGCAAAACTCTACGCTTTGCCCCAAATACTGGAGCATTGCTGCATGATGCCCCTGGTGCGATGGTGTCACTTCCATGTGATGTCATCACATTGGGGACATTGTGCTGGATCATGGCTCTTGAGGGGTGGGGCTTCTCCCTGCCAGCCAACTGGCCACCTGGGAGCTGGCAATGCTATAAGGGAGATAAAAGGTAACAAGGGTAAAAAGGTAACAATATATACAAGTAGAACAAAGTTAGAGTCCAATGGCACCTTTACAACCAACGGAGTTTTATTCAAGGTATGAACTTCTGTGTGCATGCACACTTCCTCAGATACACTGAAATGGAAGTCCATACATATAGGTTCCAGTTGAACAGAAAATTAGCATAAAACATAGTGAAGATGTTTGAGCACATGCACACATGAATAACAAGCTAAGTGTATATGGTCACCATTTGTTCCAACTTTGTTTGGCTGCTTCAGACCAACACAGCTGCCCATCTCTATATATGGCCAGGTTCCAGGACCTGGAACATTGAGGCTTCTGCTAGTCCTAAATTCATGATATCTGTTCTTTCTGGCAGATACCATAATATCCCTTTCAAGAGTAGATCATGTAAATATTGTCTACCGAAACCAGATTCAATTACCCATATTCTTCTCCCTTGCCCCATGTTCTGTAAGATTTGCCAGCAACTTCTTGACCCTGTTACTTCTAACCTCTCTAGCCCTCTGGAAAGAATTTTCCACTATTTACTTGCTGATAAATCTGCCAGTCTGACTGCATTGGTGGCTGAGTATTTGGCTATAGTAATGTATAAGGGTTACTCTCAGGGGACACTTTGTAGTAAAATATGTGGTGGAGCTCATCCAGGGATTGTTATGCAGCTGCACCTACCATTCAATGGACCAGGTGGGGAGGAGGAGGGGGAACCCTCAGGAAGGTTCAGGAGCTCCTGCTGAATCAGAGGCCTGGTTACTCTATATCTAGGAAAAGGCAATGAGCATTTGATTAATTGTTTTTAGCATTTTTTCTCATTGGCATTGTCTTAATTGCTTCTTTCATTTTAGATCCTGTTTGTATTTTTTTATTTATTATTTTATTGTGCCATTAAAGGTCTCGAACTAAATAGCTGAACAGGACCACAAAGAATTGTGATTTGTTTTGGGAAGTGTGGAGGCAGCAAGGTCTTCTTCTTTTAACATTAAGTCACAGGCGACTTAGGGTGACCCCATAGGGTTTTCAAAGCAAGAGGTGTTTGGAGGTGGTTTGCCATTCCCTGTCTCTGTGTAGTGATGCTGGACTCCCTTGGTGGTCTCCCGTCCAACTACTAACCAGGGCTGACACTACTTAGCTTCTGAGATCTGGTGGCATCAGGTTAGTGTGGGCTATCCAGGTCATAGCATACAGAAAAGAATATTAGGACCCTGACTTTTTCCTAATTGGAGTCCCATATTAATTTACAATGGCCTTGAAGGGAAGACTCGAAAACAGAGAAGCTATCAGTTCCTATATTCAGACCTACATATCTTTCGAGAACAAAAACAAAACAAGAGACCAGCGATCTCCATAGCCAATCAAATTACGCTCCTGTCTCTTTAATAACCAAATCCATGTGTGCATTAACAGTGTTGAAAATTCAATTTAAACTCTTTGTCTGTTGCTGCTTACTCTAAAGATGGTCTTTCTTAAACAACAGAGCACCAAGGAGTCGTTAGGGCTCTCTCTTCATTACTTCAAAAAACCAATCATTAGACACCAGAGTATATACGTAATTAGAAAATCACTTCCTTTGCAATCCAAGCTAAGTAGTTTACATACGGTAATTACAGGGACAAAATCAATTTTTAATCATTTCACTGATTGGGCTCATCAGCTCTGTGGGAACATTGTAACCTGCTTGTTGTGCAAAAGCAACATCTGGGCTAAAACAATTACCCTTTGTTTGCTACAATATTCCTTAAATCTTTTTTTTTCCTCCTCGCGTTTTTTAAAAAAAATGACAAGATATTTTGAAGCATTTTGGTCCTTGACGAACGTATATCCTAAACAGCAAGTTGCATGGAGAGCGATCTGGTTTCTTCTGGATTTACAGTCCAACAGTATACTTCCAAGGAATGTATTTTTCCCCCCTCTCTCTCTCTGTGAGATAAAAGTATCTGATTGTTTTAAAGAACTATTCAGCTGGCTAATTGTTCCATAGCTAACACATGGTATTCAGACAACCCACACATTACAAAAGCTCATCTGGGTAATAATGGGCCACTATTATTGAAATAGCTTACACTTTTCTAATACAAATGAATGGATTTTTTTATCAATTTTTTTTAACAAAAAAAAATCTAAGCGAGGATATGTGTGACAAATAGATGGTATGAATTGGCAAGGCACGGCTAAGCATTTTGTTCTCTTAATAGGAAATGACCTCATTTACACTGGAGTAATAATTAGTACTGCTTCGCTGACAGTTAAGGGGAAAAAAAGTTTGCCAGTATAATAAGGAACCCATCTCCTTTGTTAAGAGCACCACATTGATTATTAACCCTTGCCAAGGAAGCTCAAAATGCAATGCTGCTTTATGTGTGGCAAATGTTTACAGCAAAGGTACTGGGAAAATAGTTAAGTGGTGTTAATCGGCATTGGGGGGGGTGAGCAGAGAGGTAGGGCTCGATGCAAAAGGCAACTGCCAGTTGGTATGTACTCCACAGTGCAATCTTGTTGCCTTGCTCTTCTCTCGATGAATGAGATTGGGAACAAAAATGAGGCACAGGTGCATCAGTAATACACGCTCTTACACCACTCCCGATCCTCCCCTCCCCGCCACTCCAAAGCTTACTTATTTAAGCCACAGGAGAAATTGCTCACTGTAGCCCATTAAAGACACATCTGCCCCAGAATGTTGTGTCCTTCCAATTTGGCACTTTAGCACTAAGCCAGAAGAGAAGGAAGAGGACCTCGTTAGTCCCTAACTAATTAGGGGGATCAGATGCAAAGGACGATGGGGCTCCGGTCCCTATTATGGCAGAGTGGATGGCAAGACAGTTCGGCGGGGAGGAAAAATTGCAACTGTCATGATTCTCTTCTCCGTGCACACCGTCGCACCTGGCCAGCCTTTGACTCAAGAGCAGGCACAGTGCGAATTCCAACGGATGCAGAGAAGTCTCACAAGAAAATTGCTGGAGCTCTGTCTTCAGGACAAGCACCTTTCTCCATGGGACAAAAAGGGAGGGGACCCACAAAGAAGGCAGGGGACTGGCAGAGTCTTGAGGGGTGTCTAGTCCCCACCAGTATCTTTTTTTTTCTTGAATGCCTATCAAGCAGGGCTTTTTTTATAAAAAAAAAAATCCCAGCAGGAATACATTTGCATATTAGGCTACACCTTCTGACATCACCATTGTTTCACACAAAGATTTTTTGTAGAAAAAGCCAGCAGCAATTCATTTGTATATTAGGTCACACCCCCTGATACTAAGTCAGCTGGAACTGCGTCCTTGTGTGTTCCTGCTCAAAAAAAGCCCTGCTTGTAAGTATTTGTATCCATGAACAGATGAGGACAGTCTGTTTATGGTCAACAAGGAAATAAAACCCACTTCAAATAGAGGTGAGAGAGCTGTGCCTTTGGTCCAATCAGCAAGAAACCTTGATTTCCCAGGCTCCAGTGATATGTGCTTCTTTATAAACTGGAAGCAGGCAGTTTCACAAATAAGAGAGCAAGAGCTCAGGAGGGAGTTATGATTCAAATTTGCAACCTCCTGTGATCAAGTTTAGTAAATGGCTCCGGGGGCCATTTAAAGGGTTGCTCCTCATCCTTCACAGCCTCACAAAACATAATCGCTGTCAGTTTCGGAGCGTTATTATTTTTATTAATCATTTCTGCAGCACTTCTAATGTGCATGATCTTTTACAGCCCTCGCCTCATTCATCCTCGCAACAACCATCTCATGAGATGAGCTGCTATGAGTCCCACGTTACAAATGAGATGAAGCGCGACTAGCAGCAAGGTCCTCGATTGGCCACAGATGGCCAAAGATTCTGAACCCTCGTCCAAAGGTTTCTGTGAGGTGATGAGAGGAGAATTCCCCAAGTTGTCAAACAACTGCTAAAGAGCAGTAAACAATATACCTTCAAGAGCAGTAAACAATATACCTTCAAAATTTTAAATTGTACATTCGATAAAGTGATTTTTTTCATCCAATCCCCGAATTTGAAGGCAATGGTTAAAAAAACATCCATAATCCTTTCTGCTAGCACTTCTGTTCTCGGAAAGGACATTTTGGAAAAGAACTTCAGAATATCCTGGGTTAATACAGGGCTTGATTAATCTCAGGGATCAGGACACCTAGAAATTTCGTTCTGACATCGAGTATTTTCAACAGGTGTTCATTTCAAGTCCCTCTTGGTGATTCTCAAAAGAAATACAAAGCTTCTTTAGGTGAGGGGCACAGCCTAGTTTGTTGTTGTTGGAAAGACAGTGTTAACCCATATTTATTTATATGCTACAACATGTTTCTTATTTATTTCTTATTTGAGGTTTCTATCCTGCCCTCCCTGTGACTCAGCCTTCCATCCTTCCATCCTACGGCAAAATGAGTACCCAGCTTACTTTGGGGAAAGTGCAAATGACTGGGCAAGGCAATGGCAAATTACCCCATAAAAAGGCTGCCGTGAAAACATTGTGATGTGACGTCACCCCAGAGTCGGAAACAACTGGTGCTTGCACAGGGGACTACCTTTATCCTTTTTTAACTCCCTGCAAGTGAGTAACGACAAAGTTAAAAGATTAAAAACAGTTAAAACATCTTAAAACAGCTATATATTTTGAATCAATTAAAAGATGGCAAAAGAGAAATAACAATCACAGGTAAGCCCTTAAACTGGGCAGATAGAATGGAGTCAATCAGCATTACATACTATCAGTACTCCATATAAGCAGATGGATGGGCAGTTTTGGCCAATGTTGTCAGGGAAGCCAAATGGTTAAGTCTATATAGCTTTTAAAAAAAAAAATGTGAAGAGTTTAAGGTTAGATTTTGTGGTAGCAATAATTAGAAAGCATAGTCATTCAAGAATAAAACTCTGAAGACCAAAAAAATAAGTCCGGCTCCTAAACTTTTGGGGTGCCTCATAAAGCCAAAGAAAATTTGTCAACGCCTGGGTTAACATGCGCTGAGGACACAAGTCCAGCTTGGACACTGAGTCCCTTACAGTTCCTTTGTGCCCCTGTCAAAAGGACTGGGTTTCTGAATAATTTATTCAAAGCCTAGGTGAAAATATTTTGCATTTTATTCACTAGGTGCCTATTTTTTCCCCTCATAATGAGATGCACATTAAATCCATTGTAAGTGTCTTATTGTCAGGCAAATATATGTTAAAATGTCAGTTGGAAAATGAAATAAAACATTATTTAGGGATCTGGCTCATTAAAGTACAACACGGAAGCAGAAGAAATGCTTACATGTATATTCATGCGAGTTTTAGACAGGATTGTGCCAACACTCACTATGCTATGTGAAAGAAAGCAATGCCATTTTTCATTTACACCTGTTCTAGAAAGGCAACTCACATATTATCCCTAGAACAAGGGCAGGGAACCCTTTGGGTCTGAGTGCCAAATCGCCATGCAGCATCTTCTGGTGAGGATGTTGGTGTGTTGGCCAATAAGAGGGAGGGGAGAAGCATTCTACTTTACCAGACACAAGCCAAGCTCCCACAGGGGTCGCCACAGCTCAGAAGCTTTGTCTCAGTCTCCCGGGCAGAGAACCAGCCTATATGCTGATCAAAACCATCTGGCAGGCACTATGTAGCACATTTGCTGGTGGTTACTCATCCCGATCACTGAATACATTTACAAATGAAGTGACCAATCCAACTGCAGAAATGATGTCACAGGATGTTTCACACCATAGAAAAGATGGGCACAGTTTCCTTTCCACAAGGGCTGAAGCTTAATATTTCAGCCAGGTTTTCTACCCCAACACTTAACTATCTCTGATCCCAAGGATTACTGGTTTTCCATTGTCCTGGTGGGTCTAACCACATCACCAATTTAATTAAAAAGATAAAATTCACAGTACTTCAAAAAGAAACTCTGAGCAGCAACAGTGGCACCGAAATACAAGGTAAACTGCTTAAAGCAGTATTACTTCCTCTTTTCCAGGGGTCAAGCATTATAGTTGCCAGTTTGATACCATGGTCTGATCTACTTTACCACATGTGCTAACTACAATCTGTACACAGATAAATTGGGGTTCTCAGAGTTCTTATTCAGAGTGCCAATTAAGTGCAAATAGGGTTCCAAACAGGCGGGTGAGTTTGGGGGTTGGAACCTGGGGAGGTGAGAGACTTCAGCAAGGTACAATGCCTAGAGTGCACCCTCCAAAGTAGCCATTTTTTGCAGGCCAAATTATGTCTGTAGTGTCACTCGGAGGATTTTTTTTTTAACCAATAAAACACAGTAAATAAATTAAGGCTGATTCCCCACTAGCCTTGTCGTGGTTTCGCACTCCTTTTTCCTGCAGTGGTTCTGCCCAATTTTGCACATGCTACCGTGGAGCTTCAACTTGCTCCGCCTCTCTCCCAAGTTCTATCCGTGACTTCAAAATCCAGTTTTCAGAGAATCCTACAGCCATGGAGGGAACTTGAAACAGAGGCAGGGAAAGCTGCAGCCCCACAGCAGTGTGTGTAACATTAGGCAGAAGTGCTGTGGGAAAAAGGAGCGCGAAACCCCGACAAGGCTAGTGGGGAATCGGCCTACATGTTTCCACTGGCTTAACAATAGTTAATATCTATCTACATCGCAGAGCAAGAGAGTAACATAAATGTAGCCTTACACTCTCTTCACCAGGCTGAAATCAACCCAACACAGAGACTTTCTGGATGGATAATGCTGTCCGGGAAAGCAAACGACCCTTGAGAGAAGAAGAGGAAGTGCACAATTGAGTGTGAGTGATCGGTGCTGATGTTTCCAAAGCAATTGCCCATGTCCAAATGATCGGCTGACCCATACTGATCAACGGGCAATTGCTATTGCAAAATGGCCCAGTGAATAACAACAGTCAGGGAAAGCCTCCTCAACGTGTACCTGTTGAAAAGAAGTTACCAGCATCAGTCACATTTAAGTCCTGATCTCACCAGCTCCACAGCAACTGCAACAGCAACCTATTGCTTTAACGCCTACTTCAGAATCATTATGTCTTAAATGGTCTTTGGACTAGGCTATCTAAACGATCGTCTCCTCTCCTATGTACCTGCCCACCTGCAATGCCACCCTCTTCTGCTCCTCTCTCTCTTCAAGATGAGGTGGGCTCTACCAAAATGCTCTACCAAAGTGTTTTTGCCTGTAATACCCAAACGGTGGAACACCCTACCACCCACCACCCATCCATTTGACTTGGGCTCTGTCTTTTGAATTTCTTATGCCAGGTATTTATTTACTCAAGTATCTGGAAGATTCTCTCCCCCCCCCCTCCATCTTGACTGTTAAGTTATAAATAAGAAGAAAGTAAACTAAGCTCCAGAGAAGAAGCTATAAAATCAACAGAGGGCCTATTTATTGCAGGGAATTCCTAAATTTAAGTTCAGTGGACCCCTGATGGTTATGAGGATAAAGTGGACACCTCTGCAATCAAGTCATATTAGCACTTCAACTGTTCTCTAAGTAATCAAGACATACAAGATCTGATAATTAAAGATCTGATTACTCAAACCCAGGACTTTTTTTTAAAGCAGGAACGCACAGGAATGCAGTTCCAGCTGCCTTGCTGTCAGGGGCGTAGACCTAATATGCAAATGAGTTCCTGCAGGGCATGTGAAAGAATGGTGACATCAGGGGGTGTGGCCTAATTTGCAAATGAGCTGCTGGGCTTTTTCTACAAAAAAGCCCTGATTAAAACAGTTTATCCATTACTCGCACCACTCCTGAGTAAATTTCTGTATTTATTTATTTAAATTTTCACATCCCAACTTTACTTTGGCTCAAGCCTGCGGAACAGCTGCTTCAAGCTGAAAAGCAGTGACCTGAGGATGGCTTGAGCCACCCCAAATGTATTTAAGATTGCAGATGCAACCCATTTGACTTCTAAGAATAGAACTAAAAGGTTTCATTTGTTTGTTGTAACCAAATCACACAGTGCTCCCTCTAAGCTCAGTGAGTGTGCTCCAGCTCACCCATTTTTGTCTTAGCTCAGGAAAGAGGGCCCCAGAGCAAACTAGTTTATGCAGTAGCCAAATCACTCCCTCACAACATTAATGCCAGTAGCTCACAAAGTAAAAAACTTTGCTCACAAGACTCCACAGCTTAGAAAGAGCATTAGACAGAGCTGATGACTCTATGAGGAAACTGTGACACCTGTTTTCCTGTTAATAATTATAAATATGACAAACATCATTCTAGACAATGTTCTATAATTTCAAAATACAAGGTACACAAAGAGTGTATAACAAGTGAAGTATTGTTACCCACACAGGCTGTAGGAACATAAACTGATAGGTAATGGTAATAAGGATTATTGATGAACACAGAACAATCATTGCCTGAACCCGTACCTCGATGCCATGTATTTATATGTATCTTCTGACTGCACAGTCAATTCTACAATCCCTTGCCTTCCATTTCCTGAACTTTCAAATGTCTGCAAAAGTCTGATAATGCAAGAAAACAGCATGGTCAGAACCTCCATGTCACCCGCCTCCCACATCGCTATTAGCTACTCTCATTTATTTAATGTGTAAACTAACATTCAATCAAACTGATCTTCAAAGATGGTCACCAAGTGGTTCCATTTAGCATCAACACTGTGCCAAGACATTTACCTTATCAAACCACATGGACCAGGCTAGGATTCAGAAGGACTGTAGCCTTTCCAAAAAACAGGGCTTTTTTTGAGCAGGAACACACAGGAACACAGTTCCGGCTAGCTTGGTGTTAGGAGGTGTGGCCTAATATGAAAAGGCATTCCTGTTGGGCTTCTTCCACAAATAAAGCCCTGTGCAAAACAATGGTGATGTCTGGGGTGTGGCCTAATATGCAAATGTGTTCCAGATGGGCTTTTTCAACAAATAAAGCCCTGCCTAAAAATGTCTGTCCAGGACCTTCAAATAAGCATTCTGAGATGAAATAATACAATTAATATGGTTCAATAAACAGGGATCACAACTCCAGGTTGGGAAACTCCTGGAGAGTTGGGGCACGGGTGGAGCCTGAGGGGGGTAGATTGCGGGAAGAGACTTCATCAGTGTATAATATTGTAGGATCCACTCTCCACAGCAGCCATTTTCTCCAGCAGAACTCATCTCTGTAGTCTGGAGATCAGCTGTAATTCCACGACATCTCCAGATCCCACCTGGAGGCTGGCAACACTGTGAAAGCATGTTAGACTAATATGCCCCTTAAACAAAGGATTGCCTTGGGAGTTCTTTGAATCTGTAATGATGGAGGTTCTTCTATTTCCTCAAGCAACTTCTACAACAGTATTCACAACTGTCCATGATTTTTTTTCTCCTAATATTCTGAACCTCTTTTCTGCATTGGACTCTATCTGCAGCAACCTTAAAATTTGTGTGTTGGTGTGTGTGAGTACACACACACACACACACACACATATATATATATCTACATATACATAAACACATATATATACATAGACACAAACACACACACAGTTAAAATGCTATATATACAAAAAGATTATATATATATATGACAATATATATATTGCCAAATGAGATCACACTCCCACACAAAATAAACAATGAGAACTACAGCACAAGCATTTACCAAAAACACTGTTCATTTTAAAAGCACACAGACACACACTATATATTTTTTTCCCCCAGCTACCATGTAATTTGTGGGATGCATTTTTAAATGCTCGGCAACTGTAGAAAGCTCCATCAGTCAGATGATACAGATAGATAATTCACCAAACTGTCACATGATCTCCCATCAGTCTAAAAGATGTGAATATATTGCCACAAGCTTTGGGAATAATGGGTGCACCTGTTTACAGTGTCACCTCTGTTTGCTAATTGTCTCCTTGAGCTACATTTTACTTCTAATGCATTTATTTTTGACAGGCAGTGTCTATTTAGAAATCACATTACTTCAAGAGCAATTGTTCTTTTGTCTATCAAGTAAATGAAGTGTTGTTATACAGATTTCAGGTTCTGATTAGTGAAGTATCAGTGTGCCACAAAGGTCAATCAGTTATTTACCTGAAGTAACAGAAGTATGACAGGCCTTTGGAAATTTTTAGAAGAACCTTATTAATAAAACTATACAGTACAGTAAAAAAAAAAAATTAACTCCCGACAGAAATATAACCCGCAATAGCGCTAACAACAATAATAACTGAAATCTATAAACAGTCTTTAAAAAGCTGCAAAATACAACATGAAGGAGAACTCCAAATATGAGGTTGGAACCAACCCACTTTTCTGCTGGTTAAAAAGCAAAGGGTCTCCTTTGACAACCCAAAAATGGCTACCTGGGGAATCACTAGACCTTCACAGAGAAAAACCAAGAACAAGTTTTAAAGAGGGGGAATCAGCAGGATTGAATGAAAAGTCTGGCTAGAGCCAACGATGCAATCCTGTTATACACCCTGAGTTATTCCCAACGCTAAAGTGAACACATAGTCCCTGTTCACATGAAGACACATGCACAATTCAAGACCTCATGTACATCCCAGAGGTCTTAGATGTACAAGAGACATACAAGGGTTGACAATTATGTTCTTGTAGAAGGAACTGCTTTGCATATTAGGCCACACACGCCTGATGCAGCCAACCCTCTTGGAGCTTACAGTAGGCCCTGTACTAAGAGCCTTGTAAGTTCCTGGAGGATTGGCTATATCAGGGGTGTGTGGCCCAATATGCAAAGCAGTTCCTGCTACAAAAAAAAGCCCTGGTTATTTGAATAGAACTCTCATTCTCTGACAGCTTGGATTCAAAATTTAGTAAAGACCCCACCCCATTTTTATTGTGAATTAATTAAACCAGTATCAGTCAATGCTTTAATTCCAATACACAACATACAGTGGATGGATAGAAAAGCATATATATTCTGTCCACTAAAATGATTTCAAAATTCTTGAAGACTGGTCAATATATACAAGTTACCTTGCATAACAGAGCTGAAGATGTACTGAAAATTAAAAATCCAGTCCAGAAAACAAATAAAGCTGGTAGCCCAATTCATTCATGAACAAAAGGGTTCGGCCTACTGTGAAATTCACTCTCTTTTCATTACAGAGCTAGACAAATTGAGAATAGGAGTAGCTTACAATGGCTAAAAAAAGTCAACTTTCTATAATCATATTGGGAACAATAATGGGATCAACATTTAGTTTTAGCAGCTTCACAGAAGTGGCTTTATTGATAACAACAGGGGAGATTTTCAAAGACACAAGTTGGAAGTTGGGTGCCTTTGAAATCTCTCCTAGTTCCCTAATTTCTATTATATGTGTTAATATGAACATAATGGCAGCAACAAAGCTCAGTAGTGTGTCTCTTCCCGTTTCAAGAAATCCAGGATAAATTTCCACTCCTTTTCTGTCAAATCAAGAGAAGTTTTAATCACAGATATTAAAAGACATTTCCCTACATACCTATAAAATTGATAATATTGAATGTATTGTTCAAAACTATATTTTGTAAAATCTATCCCAGCTTCCCTTTGGCTTAGCACTAACCCCAAGAAAGGCCTCTTGAGTTTTGTTCTAGTCACAAACCCAGCATGGCATAGTGGTCAAAGTACTGGCCTTCCATTGTGGAGAACTGAGTTAAGATCTTTGGACAGTCCCCATTTCTCAGATTAATCTACCCTCATGGTTATAGATCATTATGGGTAACCTCTATCCATAGCAGTCGAAAAGAGCGAGAGCCCAGTAGCACCTTAAAGACTAGCAAAATTTGTGGCAGGGTAGGAGCTTTCGTGAGCCACCACTCACTTAAATATTCTAGCTGTAGGCTACTTCAGATACAGCTAGAATATTTAATATTTAAGTAAGCAGTGACTCACAAAAGCTCCTACCCTGATACAAATTTTGCTAGTCTTTAAGGTGCTATTAGACTTACTGTTTTCGGCTCCCATGATTATGAGGATAAAGGACACCTCTGCGATCTGCTCAGAGAAAGGTATAAATCAGGGGTGCCCAAACTGTGACTCAGGAACTATATGTGGCTCTTTCACACATATTGTGTGGCTCTCAAAGCCCCACTGCCCCATCAGCTGGCTTGGAAAATGCATTTAAAGTTGCTTTCTTTTCACCACTCCCTCCTCCCTCCCCATCTTCCTTCCTTCCTGTCTTGTAGCTCTCAAACATCTGACATTCATGTCTTGCGGTTCTCAAATATCTGATGTTTATTCTATGTGGCTCCTACATTAAACAAGTTTGGCCACCCCTGGTCTAAATTCTAATATGACCGGAAGGCATACAACTGCCAAAGATATGGCACGATCATACTTTCATAGCTGGGTCTGAGAAAAAGGTGGCTTAGCTTCATCACGGAGAGTCTTCAGAATCAGCTTGCACTTAACCATTAAGATATGTACATTGCTTCAGGAGGACAGTGTAGCAGTTAGACTGTTGGACTAGAATTTTGGAGATCCGCATTCAGATCTCCACTCTGCCACAGAGGCTTGCTGGGTAACTTTGGGCCAGTCACTTACTCTTAGCCTAAACTAGTTCACAAAAAGAAGATACTGGATTTATATCGTGCCCTATACTCTGAATCTCAGAGCAGTCACAATCTCCTTTACCTTCCCCCCCCCCCACATCAGACACCCTGTGAAGTGGGTGAGCTGAGAGAGCTCTTGCAGCAGCTGCCCTTTCAAGGACAACTCCTACAACAGCTATGGCTGACCCAAGGCCATTCCAGCAGGTGAAAGTGGAGGAGTGGAGACTCAAACCCAGTCCACTCAGATAAGACTCCGCGCACTTAACCACTACACCAAACTGGCTTCTTCTAAGGATGAAAACAGAAGAAGGGAGAAATGAGATTTTCAGCCACTTTGGATCCCCATTTGGGAGAAATGCAATATATGGGATCAACAATATATATGGGATCAATATGATTATTATCCCAAAATGCACCCTGTGTGGGAAACTGCAAGGAGGGATAGCTGCTTGGCTTTTTGTGATAGGCTCTTGTAAATGGCCACTTCATCAACCTACAATAGGCACTTCTGGAGCTCATGACTGTAGAACATTCATCACATTCCCTGTTGTGGTGAAATGCAAAGCCAGAGAAAAGGGGCATCCCTGTTTTTTCATGTGAATTTGAGAATATAGCTTTGTAAGTGGCAAAAGAAACAGCTTGTCATATGATGACTGCGGGATACACAGGTAGGCCTCAGATTCAGGGGGAGCTCACAGGAGCACAGCTCCTGAACCATTCTGAGGGTTTCGCATCCTCCTCCTGAGAGTTCCACCTCCTTGTCCATTGAATAGTATGTGTAGCTGCATAACAATCCCTAGATGAGCTCCACCACCTATTTTTCTACAAAATGACCGCTGTACACAGGTATGGTGAAGCATAACTACAGGTGAACAGATGGCTCACATGCTTTCTAATCTATTCCCATTTAAAAGCTGCATTACAGCCCAATCTAGAAAGTCAGCTTTATCAACAATGATGGAAACTGGTGGCAGAGAAGGCAACCTCCACCCTCTTTTCCAGACGCGGTCATCACTTTTGATACATGGCATGGCTAATTTCTGGGGTTCCACCTGCCACTCATCAAAGTCATGTACAAACCTTTGATGTGCTATAGCAAGGGGAAGGGGAAAGGGACCAAGAGAGGAATGCCAATGGCTGCTTTTGCACCTGACAAGTAGTTGGTCATTAGGTTGCCATCACTGGGTTGGGAGACACTTGGAGATTTGGGAGAAGCAAAGCTTTTTTGTAGCAGGAACTCATTTGCATATTAGGCCACACACACACCGATATAGCCAATCCTCCAAGAGCTTACAGGGCTCTTAGTACAGGGCCTAGTGCAAGCTCCAGGAGGATTGGCTACATCAGGGGTGTGTGACCTAATATGCAAAGGAGTCCCAGCTACATAAAAAGCCTTGGGGAGGAGGAGCTTTAGGAGGGTGGGATTTGGGAGGGGAGGGGCTTTAATAGAGTATAATGGCACAGAGCCCACCTTCCAAAGCAGCCATTTTCTTCAGATGATCACTGTTCCCTGGAGGTTCAGTTGCGATCCAAGGAGATATCCAACCTTCACCCACAACCCTATTGGTGATGCCTCCCCTCAGAATCAGTTTGAAGACTCCAGTTTCAACGTAATGCTTTGGCCGGCCACTTCCAAACAATCCCATGAACTACTAGGGTCCTGGCTGTGGGTTGTGTGACAGAACCACAAGCCCCAGTTCCCCACACACCACGTAGACAAACAGGTCAACTGCCTGGGAACCCTCCAGAAGAGGTGGCCCCCAATAGCTCAAGGTGGGCTGAGAGAGAAGGATGAAACCAGGCGGTGATGTCAGCTGGCAGCGGCAGATGTCAAAAGCTCAGCAACAGCTGGAGGCATCAAACTGGCTGGCGGAAACACATGCATGGTGGCCAAGAGGGAAGAACTTGCTCTCTGTGTGATGTGAGTTAACTGAGCCATCTGGATAAGTGGTGGATACCGAAGCTTTTAACTGTAGATCCCTAGCATCCATTTCGGCCATGTCAACTTGATGTAGAAGATGTCTTTTGTGCAGGCTACCTCTGGCTTTTCCATGCGAAAGCCAAGCTCTGCTGCAGTTTTATTAGTTTGCCAGAAGAAACAGACACAAAAAGGAACGCTTGCCTTAAGTCACATTCTAAATTGGCTCCCTCGAGCATTCCCCTTACCTTGTTCAGTAAAGCACTGTGTATGTTTCCTCAGTGTTTAGCATATGCTATGTAACCTGAGCAGGATTCATATTGTTCCTCTAGTTGTTTTTCTAAAATATTTTCCCACCAGGACCGTAATTACATGCAAAATACTAGACATCAAATCATTCATAAAGATGTTTAAATTTTTTCTCTAGCACTTTTTAACAATCTTTAAGGCAGCTGTGTAGAAAGAACCGCGAAAGAAATCACAGTCCCGTCTTCTGTTTCAAACTAGAGATAAACTTCAGATCAATCTGTGTGGCTGTCTATATGCCAAGAACTGAATGCTGGAAAGAAAGGGGGGGAAATGTCTTCCCTTATACATTATGAAGATTGAGGTGGAGTTTTCTGTTCTTTTAGCAAAGATATGCAAGATGTAAATTCAAATTAGACATGAGTAGTTGAACACTTCACTGTACGTGACTCAGAAGCCACCAGTTATAAGACTTTGAAAGGCACCTCTCTAACAGATAGCCTTTCCAAGTCCACTTGGGTTGCCAGTTCCAACTCAAGAAATATCTGGGGACTTTGGGGGTGGAGCCAGGAGCAAGGGTGTGACAAACATGACTGAACTCTGAAGGGAGTTCTGACAATCACATTTAAAGGGACTACACGTCTTTTAAATGCCTTCCCTCCATTTGGAAATAATGGAGGACAGGGGAAACGTCTTTTGGGGCTAATACAAACAGAGATTTGCAATATAGTTAATGTGAAAGTGAGGTTTGACCGCTTTCCTGGAGACCTTAGCTTTCCTATGTATAAAATAACAACTTATATTTTGCTAAGGTTATAATTTCCTTCCCTGGCACCCATGGGTGTCCACAATTCATTTTAACAGGTGAATGTCTGTAGTACATAACCAACCAATAATACTTGCTAATGTCGGGGTCACAGCTACGCACTGCTCTTCCCATGTGGTCAAAAATAAAGTCAAAACAATTAGTTTATCTTCTGAAGGCTCCTAGATTCTCAGAATGATCTCTGAAATGATATCTACAACTCTCTATCACATAACATCCTTTTCTTATCTATGGAATCAGTTCAGAGTAAAATTATACTAGAGATTTGTTTCTGCTAAAATTGTGTTAGCCTTACCTCAGACATTTTTATTTTGTTTTGTTTATACCCTGCCCTCCCCGTACGGGCTCAGGGCAGCTAACAACCAATTTTGATTGAACCTATGAATCCAGAGGGTATAAACTGTTAAAGATTTGTCTCCTCGGGGATGGTCATCAACAGCTCCTTCTGATGACCAGTCCAGAACATTCTGTATTTCTGAACTTCTCAGATTCATACATGTGCACTAACCAAGTGTTGGATTTTTATGAAATTATGATAGGCTGAATATTGAAATGTTATTTTTTTGTCTTAAAGATTCATAATTGATGAAGTACTTTTTTTTGTCCTAAAAGCTTATAATGGAATAAACTAGTTTTGTTTTAGAGCCATTATCTTTCTCTTTACTAAATTCAGCCCCTTGCCAGTTTCCACCCAACTAATAAAAGAACTCAGGGGAACTGGGGGTCCAAGGAATAGTGCTGGGCTCCATAATCCCACAACAGCGATGCCATCACACCAGAGACGTCCAGGGATGCTCTGGTATTTGAGCAAAAACACTATGGCAAGACAAGCTTCAACCAACAGAGTTTTTGCACAAATATCAGAACATTGCCATAATCTTGCTGGTGTGATGATATCACTTCCTGAAAGATGACAGACACAAAACTTAGGTCTTCTCTCTCCTGGTAAATCCCCCCACCAGCCAACTGATGGACAGCTGGTGGTATGGCTTGGAGACGGGACCCTCACCTCCACTGGGGGGTCTGGCAACCCTACTAACAGACCTGTTTGAAATAACAGTACTGATTATTCAGGTAGCCTTGCAGTTAAGTTCAGCAAAGTTTCTAACCATCAAAAATTTTACCAAAATGGACTCCACATCAGAAAGATACTCTGGCAAAAAGAAAAAGGGGGGAGTCAGCGCCGCATTTAGAACCCCACCCCTCCTGTTTGTTTCTTCTGCATTATTGAACTTATTTTTGTATTGTAGGCCCCACTGCAGAGAAAGGTGGGATATAAACAAATACATGAATGGAATCCAAAATGGGGGGAGGAATGAACTTTTGTTAAGTTTCCTGTCTAGTTGCCTAGAGGTCAAATTCTTGCTCTTCAGTTGATACTATCCAAGTGGCCACTTACAAGCCAGTACTGAGTGATGATAATAATTAGGAACCAGACAGAATATTTAATTTTCTGTCTAGTTCCTTATTTTTGTTTATTTGTATGATATTTGGGATTGATCTTTTAGGTTATTTGCCTCAAAGAAAACTTTTAAGGTGTAACACATATATGTATGCTTTAAAATGATGAAAATTCATTTTGAGTTTTCTTCATTTGTATATTTCTGGGGCCTGTTTACTTAACCCATTTGGTTGCCTGTTCTGCTGGGGGGGTTGAGTCCCCCCCCCCTTTGTTTTTGACCTACCATGGCTGCACATACAGGAGGGCTTTGGATTTGTCTTTCCCTACCAGAAGGTTCCCTGTACCGTAAGATAAGCCTTGGGGAAACAAATGAACTAATGTGAACTCTACGTTGATTTTAGAGTAAGTACCACCTAGGATTTTAATTCACATTACCTGGTACTTTGCAGTTAAGGTTACCAGCTCTGGGTTGAGAAGCACCTGAAGATTTGGGGGTGGACCCTGGTGAGAATGGGGTTTGGGAAAGGGAGGGACCTCATCAGGATATATTGCCATAGAGTCCACCCTACAAACCAGCCATTTTCTTCTGGGAAATTTATCTTGGTCATGTGGAGACCAACTGTACAAGAAGGAGATCTACAGGTACCACCTAGAGGGTGGCAACCCTACTCACGGTAGCTGTTCAATCTCTGTTTGGCTATAAAGTCACCTGTCCAATTGGTCTCTCTGGTCTTATTTGCCAAGCTGCACCTTTCACTTGGAAGAAGATTTTTATTGTGCATTTTACTGAGTTTGAAGTTTTCTTGACACTCTGTGCATTTGTGTTTAATACTGTAATAGGTCCTGAGCCTGTTAGTCTAGGCTGTTAGTCTAATGAAAATGCATATGTGGCTGAATAAACATCTCTCCAGGCAATTTATTTATTAATAAATGTCTATCCCCCATATTTTTCTTCAAATCAGGAACTCCAAAAAAAGCTAACATTACGAATTCAATATATAGCCTGCAATATATTCAAGACTATAAATTCAACATATACACAAGTTTTTTGTGTGTTTAATTAAAAAAAACAACTATTCACAATAGGAAGACATATTCAACAAATCAGCAACTGGGCTTTTGCTAAAATCCCAAGAGGTGATTTCCCCAATGCATTAATAAGAAAGAAAGAGGTCAAATGAAACCAAACTAGACAATGACATCATATAAACATCCCAAAGTGTATCTATACCCTAAAAACCATAGCAACCATCACAATCTGGCCACATATTTAAAAGTTTTGCATCTTCATTTCCCTTTTATTTTCCTTCTTCAGAACCATCTCACCTCTTCCCTATCACACACTGAACATTCTTAATGTAGTGATAAAATGAGGAAAGAAAGGAAGATTATTATAAAGCAAGATATTTATGGCTAGGGTCCTCGGAACATTCATAGTCTTACATATATTTTTCTCTAAGTAATCAGGAATGTATTGGTATTTTGAAATTATGTATCTCTAATAACACAAAAGTACTTAAGACCAGAAATAGACAGTAATGGAAAATGCAGTCAACTGTTGACAACATATAGAATTTCAGAAAATAATTTACAGAGAACAGCAGTGCAGATGAGTCAAAATTTTCTCAAAAATATTCCTTGCCTCCGATAGTCCAATGTAATTCATTTTCTATCTCTGTTCATTAATCATTGTTAAAATTAGTGATCCATTTCTTCCACTCTGCCATCTGCACTCAGCTTCGTAACAAACATGACACCTTCCCGCATAATAAAACCTGACAACTACGAGGATGCATTTCCAAATAGCTTTCTGCATATTTGCACCTCTATAACCGATTCCGTTGTCAGACAAAAGTGGATTATTTAACCAGAGTTCTTTCTTTATCAATGCGGTATCTCGCTTTGTGTCTCCATGTGCACGCATGTATATGTAAAATAATATAGTAAAAGTAATGCAATTAAACGAATTAACCAAGAAAGTACTTTTGATCTAAACTCTAGGAACTGAGACATTGCATGTAGACACAGCCCCAGCTCTTTGCATTAATTGGCTCTCTCTCCAGCTTCCAAGTCAATAAAAGCAAATTTATCCAAACCTTCTGATGGCTTGAATGTTTTGACTGTCCCACAGGCTAGCCAATCACTGGCAGCGTGCACCATTCGTTCACGCCAAGTGTTCAGTCACATGGTGAGATAAGAACCCCGCATTTCCATTGTGTTCACTTTATATTTTTTTTGTTGGTATAATGCATATTTGAGAGATTGGTGTTCCCTCCTTGGTGTCAAAAAGCTATGGGAATCATGCTCTTATTTGTCCATGCAGACCTAGCCAGTGTGTCCCCACTGATCTAATGTGCATATGTGGACTCCTTCCTGTTCCTCTACGTGGGATGCACTCAAAAATTTTATGTTTGCTCATTTTAGAATGTCTGACCACTCTGCCCATTTGGCACTTTGTCACTTTCTACTGCAGCGTTCAAAAATGGCTAGGAATCTTAAAATGCTCTAGACAGGGGGGTGGGGAGGAAAGAGCAAATCTTCCACTGTCTTTAAGCGTTCTGACTTATTGCCGTCATTTCTCCATCAGATGCAGTTGCGTCTAATGGGTAGGTGGGGGGGAATCCACCGGTATTATCTTTCTGGACATGTCAATGAAAGCTATTAATTTATTTTAATGCATTATTGACATCTTCTTTGCTGGAGATTGAAAAGTGGAGAAAAGGAGCTCAACACCATAAGCATAATAAGGAAAAGAAAGGCAAGATCCCAAAGGCAAGATCCCAACCCTGGCTGGGTTACATTAACCACCATGCACTGCAAGGCAACAATCCCATCAGATTAGGGGCCTGGCTAGAGTTAAATGTTTAGGATAATATGAATCCAGTGTGCCCACCTGAGTCCCTAAAGTCAGTTTCTGCCCTGCCCTTGTACTTGTGCCAAGAAGCCTGTAGAAGGAGAAATGCCCCGTCTTTCCACACCGGTTTTTATCCTTTTCAACACTTCCAACAGAGAAAAAAGGTCTGAATGCACCTGATGTAGCACGGCTTTTGAAGCCAAGTAGATGTGAGCCTAGCCAGCCCCTTGATTGGAGAACACCTGGGAATTCCTTGTATACCAGGATTCGAATAAAAGATAAAAGTAAGGGAGAAAAAGAAATTTCAGTCCACCGGGTAAGAAATGACAGTTGCAATTTTCTGTATTAGGAAAGAGATTTCATCACTTCTCATCCCCAGAGGTCAAAAGAGCAGGTGCTTCATCTGGCAGTAATGTCCAAGAGTCCACATAGGGTTGCCAATTCTCAGTTGGGGGCAGGGGATGCCCTGGTTTGGAGGCTCTCCCTTTGCTTCAGGGTTATCAGAAAGCGGGGAGTGGGAGACTGAACGTCTGATGGGCACTCCATTATACCCGATAGAGACTGGTCCCCATTGGGTATCATGGAGAATTGATTCATGGGTATCTGGGGCTCAGGGGGGAGAGAACCCAAGTTTCAAAAAGATTAAACTAGGGTCTAATTCTATTAGCCCCCCAAAAGGTGCCTTCATCCTCCATTATTTCCAATGAAGGGAAGGCATTTAAAAGGGGCCCAAATCCCTTTAAATGTGATGGCCAGAACTCCCTTTGGAATTCAGTTGTGCTTGTCACAAACTTGCTTCCGGCTCCACCCAGATATTTCCTGAGTCAGACCTGGCAACCCTAAGTCCACATGTCCAACGGAAGCTAGAGTAGAACTAGCCTGGACTGGACTGAGGAGTCTCATCTCAATGTTGTCTGCACATGTAACTGAGGGTGAAACATGCCATCAAGTTGCAGCAAATGAACCACTCTGTAGGATTTTCAAAACAAGAGACGAAAGAGGTGGTTTGCCATTACCTGCTTCTGTGTAGCAACTCTGATGGTTTCCCATTCAAGTATAAACCAGAGCTGACACTGCGTAGCTTCTGAGATCTAGCAAGATCAGGCTTACCTGGTCCATCCAGATCAGGGGTGGAGTAAACCCCCAAATTGCTAGAACATCCCCCGCGCAATGCGCCCAGCATGATGATGTCACTTCCGGGTGGCGTCATTGCGCCAGGCACATCGGGCACTGGCAGAGCTCTTTGGGGTTGGGGAGCCCCCTGCTGGCCAGCTCTGTGCCATTGGGTTGGGGGCCCAAAACCAGGGAACCCCCACCCCAGTGGAAGGCTGGGAACCCTATAATCTGTAGCCATGCACATGACTTGCACTTACAACAAAGGTAAGTCCAATTCTATAAATGGAGAACTCAAGAGTACACGAGACTGAAAAATGTCATCACTACAAGATACTCAAGTTATCAGTACCAGAGACTCAAAGTTGTCTTGCAGGTTGGATTCATAGCAGGTACATGTTAGTGACCTGCAATATATGCCTACAGAAACAAGGCGCTGAAAGCATCTCCATCACTTCTGTCAACTGTGTTCATTGTATAGATACTGTGGAAAGAGGAAGTTACTTGCAACTCTTCGCTATATTAACGGGAACACGCACAAGGTGTTCTAAAAAAGCAAGCTGCCACTTTAAGTATTATTGTTTGTAAAAAGGCAATCTGTACCTTGTACATAAGCACACATGTGCTGTCATTTTGCAACAACATTATGGCAACTCCAGCAAAGGATTTTCAAGGCAAGCGAAAAGCAAAGGATGATTACCTCTGAAGTCTTCCCTGGTGGTCTCCAGTCCAAGTACTGACCCTGCTTAGCTTCTGAGATCTGATGAGATGGATATTATACTCCCCTGTACTACATATCCAGTAAAAAATAAATGGCGTGAGGCCTTGCCTCATCCACCTACCACACAGAATGTAAATAAGTGGGAATTTAAACAATTCAAGATCAGCATCCCAGATGTCTATGTCCTGTAACCATGGCAGGAGCTCCTTTGCATACTAGGCTACACCCACCTGATGTAGCCAATCATCCAAGAGCTTACAGGGCTTTTCTTACATGGGCTACTGTAAGCTCTAGAAGGATTGGCTACATCAGGGGGGTGTAGCCTAATATGCAAAGGAGTTCCTGCTACAAAAAAAGCCCTGCCTATATGGTTCCTCCCATGATATCTCCCACTTCTTCTGAATTATTACTTAAGTACTGACTTCTTTGAACTTTTACCCCCATGGATAACATAAAGAAACTGATACCAATTTCCACGGCTTTTTTTTTTAGCAGGAATGCACAGGAACGCAGTTAAGGCTGGCTTGGTGACAGGGTGTGGCCTAATATGCAAATGAGTTCTTGTTGGGTTTTTTCTACAAAAAGCCCTGTGTGAAACAATGGTGATATCTCAGGGGGTGCGGCCTAATATGCAAACGAGTTCCTGCTGGGCTTTTTCTACCTGCCAATTTCGCAGTAGGCTTGTTCCAGAGAAAGAGTCCTTTTGCTACCAGGGCTTCTCTCCATTTTCACACAAGTTGCCCCAGAGCTGTGAGTTGGCGCGCCACTATTCCGCAGCAAGCGAGATCCTGAGACAAGCAGTTTCTGCTTGCTGCAGAGAAGTGGTGCGCCAACTCATAGCTCCATGGCAGTTTATGCAAAAATGGAGAGAAGCCCCAGGGGCAAAAGTGCTCTCTACCTGGAACAAGCCCTAGTGCAAAATCGGTCTGAGTCTGCGTGACATACTGGACAGACTGCTGAACTTAAGCTGGGTATGAAACCAGGGCACAAATTGCTGCTGAACCAAGAGGCATTTTGGGCAACTCCAGTTAAAGTGTTTCCCCTCTGTCTATCTCACTGTGTGGTTTTGAAAATAAAATGAAATAACTCCTCCCCCTGAGCTTCCGGAAGAAAAGCAGAGATGCAAATGAGCTTCTAACATTTTTTTTTATAAATGCAATATTTCTACCAAACATTCTCTTCCTCCTCCCACGCAACACTTGAAAACCCTCAACGAACAGTTTTATTTGCTTTTTAAAATTGTCCATAATTTAGGTAGGAACCAAATTTGAATTGTATCATTTAGCCCTTTATTTTTTAAAAAAAAAATCCCGATTTTTAAAAAACATGATTACTGTTAATGTAGCGGTGACCCCAGCACAACAAACAATAATAACACCGCTTCACATTTTTAGCCTCCAAATACTAATGCCTGTACTGTGAGGTTTACAATATATAAAAAAGTTGTATTAAAAATGTATCTTATTTTTTTAAAAAAAGAAATCTTCATTATTATTTGCCAGGCAGTTTATGGAAATGAAGCGTCTAGCCTATTTATTCATTTAACACGTCTCCTTAAAGCTTGCAATATAAATTTGAGAGCAAGTTGCAATGTTTTTCCCCCCATCTCGACTCTTAACACACACACACACACACACACAAAATCATAAACAGACATTGTCTCTATAGCTGTCTCTTCTGCCTTCTAGTTTCTTTTTTTTCCCCCTTCTTCACATGTCTGCATACTGACACATTCAATTTCAGGTTATCAGCACATCTGAATTACGGAATACTGATGGGGATAGAGGGCAAGCCTCTCCAGACTGATTAGCATCATTTAAGAAAGCATTCACTAGCTTGCTTCATTGGCTGCAGGGATTCCAGGATGGGTGGCCTTTGAGCATTAGAAGTCAATATGGAGCAATCTCATTTGAATTAAATATGGACAAAAGGAAAGATCTGATTGTGGTTATTCATAGCTAACCTTTTAATTTCACAAAGGCCCCCCAAAAAGGGCTCTAAATCCTTAAAACTTAGGAACAATAAGGGCTTTTTGCTTAAATTTTCTTTCTTTTTTTTAACCCCCCTTTTCTTTTCTTTTCTTTTTTTAAATCTAGTTTTATTTATGCAAGAGAATATAAAGTGAATTTTCATTTTGTAAAGAACTATCTGTACGAATTTTCAGGGAAACCTTTTAACCCAGCTAGCCCTGGCCTATGATGAAAGCATAGTGCCCGATTCTAATCCATAAATGTATGTAAATCCACTCTGAAAAACATATTTGTCTATATGAGATTTACACTTGCATCAGAATGGGTTACAGATGGGAGTAAAGTATTTCATCAACACAGATGACTATTTATGTCTGGTCACACTATGACCTTTGTTGGGGGAAAGAGCCTAAATTCATGGTTTGGTTGAAACTAAAGAACAACAGGAACTGTGATGGGGAGCAATTCAAATGATACTTCAGTTTAAGCTAAGTAGACAGAATGATACAATAGCAATGATATTTCTCTCTAGCTGGAGTTGCCAAAGTTCACATCATATAAAGCAACTGCTGGATTCAGAACAAATCAATATGGCTCAAACTGTCCATGTATCTTTGTGAAAGGGCCAAATACATGCCAGGTATTGTCTGCAAACATATGACCAATTCTCAGAGAGATAGAAAATAAGACAGTAGATAGGCACCAATGATCTCCTTCCCATATACGAATAATATAAATCCAACTAAAAGTTCAGGGTTCGGTGAAAGCACCTGAACAGGAATTTATGTATCTTTCCCGTAGACAGTCAGGAAAAGTTAAAAAGGATGATTGGTAATTGATCCTATTCCAACTTCTCAAGACTATGAGCTTTACAATGTCATATGCAATGTAAGATGAGGAAGGGGAAGAGAATGGAGACCATTAACTTTCCTATAAACTGAACACAGATGCCTGTCTTGGTATCTTAAAGTTGTACAGTCATGGAAACCTAAGTTAAATAGTCACATATAACAATAGACTTAAATTTGTAATACATTATAAAGGTTGGATTTGCCAACATGTTTTAATTGTTGTATTACCTCATTTAAACCCAATTTTTCACTCGAATGGAGTCCCAAATCAGCTTACAGCATTGCTCTTCACTCTTCTGCTACTTCCCCACAACAACCCTGTGAGGTAGGTTAGGCTGAGAGTGTGTGACTGGCCCAAAGTCACCCAAAAAGGTACCATGGCAGAGTGAGGATTTGAAGCTGGGTCTCCCAGAGCCTAGTCCAACTCTAACCACTACACCACACTGGCTCTTGTGATATGGCATCCTGTAAAAACCACCCTCCTTGCTCTATATTGCTAGTAGCAGAGAAAATAATATTTTACTGGGCAGAAGACAGATGTTTCAGATTAGTAGACCACTTAAGTCATGATACAGTGGAGGCCCTAGGTTTGGAGATTAAGTTTTGGTGGTTTTGCAATACTCACCTTCAATATCAACACTGCAGTTCTGAGATCTTCTCTGACTAGAATTTTATGCTTAAGAAATTATCCACAACTCAAGCTCGCTTACCTGGTCACTAAATATACTGCAACTGTTGCAGCAAGGTAGTACTTTAATAGCATACAGCCAACCAGCCAGTGAGCAAGTGTAGAGTGGAACAGAGAGTCTTTTTAAACCACACTCTAAAGCTATATTTCTGATAGGGTTCCCAGGTCCAACTCAGGAAATACCTGAGGACTTTGAGAGTGGAGCCTGGAGACTTTCCCATTCCATAAAAAAAAAATAGACTGATGAAGATGAAGATGAAGAAGAAGAAGAAGGAGGAGGAGGAGGAGGAGGAGGAGGAGGATGGATGGATGGATGGATGGATGGATAGAGAGAGAGAGAGATAGAGCAGTGCAGTTTCCTTGAATAAAGTCTTCATTTCCTCATACTCTTTTTTACCTTCAAAGGGTTCCCCAGCAGCTGCACTTCCGCTAATTAAAGTGAAATTTGTTATATCCCCCACAAGCCCCTTGCCAGGCTTTGGTAGCATTTCCAAGCATGGCTTTATTAAAGAACACACACACTCACAAAGCAGCCAAAATAAACATTAACAGTTTGCAAAGCCCACTGGGACAATTTACTTATAAAAGTTGCTGAATATAACAATCTGCTGTATTTCAACCAACTTCTTCACACTAACACAGGAAAACAAAAGTAAGGAATAAAGCAGTCTAGGGGGTGCAGTTTTCCTCCATCCTATAGCCAGGTTCTAGTGAACTCCATACTATCCATTTTACCATGCAAACAACTTCTGAAACAAATAAATATAAACAGAAGAACTCTGCTAACTTCCTTTCACACAGCTTCACACACTCACTGGAAAGAGCCACATGGCTCTGCCTGCTCACCCCCACATGGCTCTGCCTGTTCCTCTTACTGAGATTTAAAGGCACACACATATTCCAAAACACAGTTCGCAAGCTTCTTCTAAACCTATGGAGATTTAAAGGTACATCATGGCTGTTGGGGTGGGGCTTCCCCCACCAACCAGCTGGCTGGCAGTGGGGCAGAGCCTGCAAAACCAGCAAATCCCCTGACGACACCTGGGTACCGGCAAGCCTAAATTCTGATAGTAAAACAGAAGTCAAGGCACCAGGGAAGAAAGAAACAGGAAGAAAAAGAGAGACCTGTTCATTCTCTATCAGCTGGCTGGAAAGCTGGCCACCTAGCCACTACCAGCATGCCCCAGGCACGAAGTTAGTGGGATGGAGGGGGGGCAGTTGGGCAGGTTAAGAACAGAAGTCATGCTGCCTCAGACCAATGGTCAATCTAGGTCCACATCATGGTTCATAGGTCTCAGTTAGGGATACCATACACCCCCAAACTCCTGCAGAATGAGGACTTGAGAGTGGGCATATAATCCATCGTTACTTAGGAGGCACACATCTAAATGCTATGTTGTAATGGTGTGGCAATTACTGCCCCATCCCACCCGACTGGAAGGTAGAAGACTGAGGAGACTATATTCAGTTCCCATGAAATTTTCTCCGCCCCCACTATTCCTCCATCCTATTATGGCTAACAATATGAGATGGTTAACATCCAAAAATGGGATATCATAAAACCAGTTAAGGCCAAGACCCAAAGCACAGTGGTCTTGCACGTCTGGTTTGTTTCTGTTTCTGTTTAATTCGATTTATACCCCGCCCTCCCTGCTGAGGGATCCAAGGTGAAGAAGTTGGGTATGCCATTAATGTTCTGTGGCGCAGGGGAGAGTGTGCTGGACTCCTGGGGGCATTTCTCAGGCACTGAAAAGCTCTCAGTTCGAGTTTCATCACAGTAGCTCGGGGCGGGGGGGGGGGAGAGCTGTCTCAGTGGTACGCTATTTATTTATTTAAACATTACTTAGTCACCTTGCTCCCTTTAGAAATGCAAAGCAGCTTATAATAATGGGAACACCAACTTTAAAAAACTGATTACAACCAACAATTAAAAACCTCCGGTTTTGGACTTCCAATAAAAACTAAACCAGTACAATGTAGTCCTAAATAAAACTGTCCTCAACTGCCTCCTGAAAATCGACAAACCTTGCAAGGGAAGTTGTTCCATAACCATGGGGTTGGAACCGAAAAGGCCCTCTTTCAAGTGACCACCAAACAAACCTCTTTGATTGGTGGAATAGTTAGGAGGATAACTCCCTGCAATCTTTATCCCCAAGCAGGAACATAAAGAAGAAGATGGTCCTCCAGATATCCTGGTCCCGTAGCCCTTAATTGTTGGAGTACTGAGGAAATATACAACCTAGTCTCAGCAGTCCGCGCTAGATGCAGCAAACGCTCTTCGAAGGTAGCCCCAAGCAGAGCACACTGCAGTAGTCAAGTCTAGATGTAACTAAGGCATGGGTCACTGTGGGTAGATCTAACTGAACCAGGAACAGGTGCAGCTGACACAACAGCCAAAGCTGTGCAAGCATACTATGAGTAACAGCAACCACCTGGTTTTGCTGTGTCATGCAGCATCCCTAATAGGGTTGACAACCCCCAGTTGGGGGTACGGGATCCCCCAGTTTGGAGGCCATTCCCAACACTTCAGGGATATCAGAAAGTATGTGTGGGGGAAAATGTCTGCTGGACACTTCATTATACCCTATGGAGACCAGTTCCCATAGGGTATAATGAAGAATCTATCAGTGGACATCCGGGCTGGGGGGGGGGCTGTTTTTTGCGGTAGATGCACCAAATTCTCAGCATAGCATCCAGTGCCTCTCCTCAAATCCCTTCCCAAGTTTCAAAAAGTCTGGATCAGGAGGTCCAATTCTATGAGCTCCAAAAGAAGGTGCCCCTTTCCTCCATTATTTGAATGGAGGGAATGCATTTAAAAGAAGAATGGGCCCTTTAAATGTAATGGCCAGAACTACTTTTGAAGTTCAATCGTGCTTGTCACAGTCCGGCTCCTGGCTTCACCCCCAAAATCCCCAGATATTTCTTGAGTTGGACCTGGCATTCCTAACCCCTAAACTGCAAACCTGGCTTTTCAAGTCAAGTATAACCCCATCCAAGACAGAAGAGATCTGAAGTCCCAGGTCTGCCTTCCTCCTAACCCAGAGAACCTCTTCTTTCCCACCCCCTTCAGAATTAAGTTAGTCAGTATCTATCTGCTTTGAATGCAGAAGATCCCAGATATAATCCCCAACCCGATTTCCATTTTATAAAAAAAAAGCATAAGGTAGTAGGTAATGCAAAAGAGCCTAACCTGAGACCCTGGAGAGCTATTACCAGCTGGAGCCAACAATATTGACCTTGAGAAACCAATGGTCTGTCTCACGGAAGCCTCTGCACAATATATAATCCTTCCCTAAAAACCAGATGCAGCCCCCTCTCTGCCTGCGAGGTGTCTGAGATACCTCTCTGTTATACATTCCCCAACAAACTGCAAAGACAGAGAGGGTTAAGTGCCTGATGAACTACCATCTATAGCTGGTGACTGAGTTCAGCTTGGTGAGTTACGAGTTGTCTATATCTGTCTATGTCTGACGAATAACAAATGAACTTTCTGTTTCAGGCATCCCAGTGCTTTCGTTTTGCTCAGACTCAACCTAAAATACAGTAAATGCTGTCCTGACTTGTATCGTTTGCAACTTCCAGTCCAGTGCTCCAGCAAGACACACACAGAAGAGTGTTCACACACCAGTTCACTTCCAACACATTTGGAGAATCAAAGTTTGGATAAACATAAGAGTTGTTTATACTGGGACATGGGAAAGTAGCTATGAATTTGCACAACCAAGCTTTCAATACTGAGGGCTTTACTGTAAAAAAAAAAGTTATGGCTCACTGCACTGTATTTATAATGTAAGAACTTAGTGCAAAAAAATTTTCATTGACAGTTACCCTCTGCCTACTGAAAGAAGAAGATGATGATATTGGATTTATATCCCGCCCTCCACTCCAAAGAGTCTCAGAGCGGCTCACAATCTCCTTTACCTTCCTCCCTCACAACAGACACCCTGTGAGATGGGTGGGGCTGGAAAGGGCACTCACAGCAGCTGCCCTTTCAAGGACAACCTCTGCCAGAGCTATGGCTGACCCAAGGCCATGCTAGCAGGTGCAAGTGGAGGAGTGGGGAATCAAACCCGGTTCTCCCAGGTAACGGTTCGCAGACTTAACCACTACACCAAACTGGCTCTCCAGTTTGAAAGTGGACTGTAAACACATGGGATGTTTTCAGATCACATGAGAATCGGTGTAGCACAGCAGTTAGAGAGTAGGACAGGGCTCCCGACTTTTTTTGCGCTTGTGGGTTCTTTTTGAATTTGGAGACAGGAGGATGGGCCAAGCACATGTACACACACGCGAGAAAGAAGGAGGGGAAACAGTTCTTCTCAATAGGTAAAATACTCTGTTCTCAGTGAATTAGTTGTCTACATACAACCAATGGGTATGTACAGCTCTTCATCTCCTGCTTCCAGTGTCCAGACCTCGTCATTGTTTGCGGTAGTCTACAAAGGCTTGGATTTGGTGACACCATAATGAAGTGAAACAGTTTAAAAATATATTGCATCCATCCTAGATTAAAGTTGGCTGAAAGATAGCATTCACACTGAAGAAGGGGTCCACAATGCCATATGCAATGCCTGTGAAAATGAATGTATCAGTTATGGAATTTGTCTACCCTGTTCAGCAACGATTATTTGGGAAGGCACATACATACACAGAAAGCTGCCTGCTGTCTACAGAGTCACACCACTGGTCTACTACAGTCAGCAGGGCTTTTTTTGAGCAGGAATGCACAGGAACACCATTCTGGCTGGCTTGACAGCAGGGGGCACAGCCTAATATACAAATGAGTTCCTGCTGGGCTTCTTCTACAAAAAACACCATGTGAAACAATGGTGACATCAGGGGGTGTGGCCTAATATGCAAATGAGTTGCTGGTGCTAAGTTCCTACACTATTAGGGTTTTAGGAGCTGACAGTTTTAAAGTTTGGCCTTCGAGCTGTTCTGACCAACTGCAGAGTGTGTTTTTTTAGCCTCTTGTGCTTGTCGTTTTTAAATTTAGGGTAGTACAATCAGTGATTACTTCACAATTCTCCTAACTATATAATTATTTCCTTGGTGCATGCACTTTCACAGCCCAGACAAAATCTGACTACATGAGGAAAAGTCAGAGGGCAGAATGTTTGCCAGGTCCCCCTGACCACCAGTGTGGGGGGGGGGGGGGGAGCTAGGTTTGCCAGCTCCAGGTTAGAGATTTGATGGAGTCCAGGGAGGGCAGGGACCTCAGTGGGTTACAATGTCATAGAGTTCACCCTCCAAAGCATTTATTTTCTCCATGGAAACTGATCTTTGAAGTCTGGAGATAAGCTGTAATTCCAGGAGACTCCCGGGCCTCTCCTGGAGGCTGGCATCTTCAGGGCAGTTATTCTTGACTAGGGTTGCCAGCTTCCTGGTGGGCTGAAGGAAAAGCAAAACCTCCGTGTATACCAGCTTCTACGTACTGTTGTTCTTATAGAGACATAATCCAATAAAGCCAACCTGATTACAAAAATGTCTCAATTTATTGTATTCAATATTGATTCTCTAAAAACACGTGTAGAAAAGTGTACACTCACAAATTTCTACACTATTGTGGAACCACCGCTATTGGTTTTTACTGTGAGAGTGAAGCGGTATAGATTTGATAAATTGTTTGTTGAATGAGCAAGCTGATGCTTGGATAAAGCAATAAAGCGAAACAGGAAGGTAAACCGGTTGATCCTGTCGTGCTATTGGTTCCCTGATGCTAACAAAAGAAAAGTGATTGGAGATAATTATTTCTGTGGAAATTTGTGAGTGTACACTTTTCCACGTGTTTTTGGAGAACTGATATTGAATACAATAAATTGAGACATTTTTGTAATCTAGTTGACTTTATTGGATTATGCCTCTTTTAAGAAGGACAGTACATAGAAGCTGGTATAAACAGAGGTTTTGCTTTTCCTTTGGATCTTCTGTGTGACTCTCCCAGTTGCTCAGCCTTCAGGTGGGGCCTGGAGATCTCCCACTTTTACAAATGATCTCCAGCTGACAAAGATCAGCTCCCCTGGAACAAATACCTGCTTTGAAGGGTGGACTCTATGGCACTGTGCCATGCTGAGGCCCCTCCCCTCTCCAAACCCCACCCTCTCCCGGATCCATCCCCAAAGTCTCTAGGTATTTTCCAACACAGACCTGGCAACCCCAATTCTTGACAGCGAAGGCCTTTAAAGAGTTATTGTCTCCTCTTTACTCCATTCCAAGGAAGTCTTCCAGCTACCACCAACAGCACGTTTTCTTTACTCAGAAGAAACGAAAAGTTTCCAGTGAAATCCCCACCACCACCACCATCAAAAGCGACTGAAGGAGCCAGAAGACACTGAAAGCTTGTCTAATTTATACCATTTCACCATCCTCTCATTCTCCACGAACATTCCAAGAGCATTTTTAAAGTTTATTCTGTTTATCTCGGTGCATTTTTTCCAGCTTCTTAAAGATGTACTATAAGAGGCCCTTCACCACTGTTCTTCCACTTTGTTCAGTTGGTTAGTGTGCACTACCTAACATACCACAAAAAAGAAATGGGAAGCGTTGAGGGCTATCGAACACTGAGCTTTCAGAAAGCATCAGCGGAAAGCTGCTTTTCTTTCTTTCTCCACTTCCCCCCTTAGCACAGATATTTCAGTAAATGTCAGATGCTGCAAAACTCTTCAGCGTTCAAAATCTGGCACACTTCCACTCATACCACATTTATTTATTTACTTACATCGTTTATTGCCAACCTGTCTCCATAATGGGAACTCAAAGTGGCTGACATCATTCTCATCTCCTCCATTTTATCTTCAGGCAGGCCCAGCACCACGGTTTCTGGTGCCCTAGTCCCCTGCCCTGCGGGCCCCCGCCAACCCCCGCAACCACAAGGGCTGTGTGACCAAGGAGGCTCCAATTGCCTCATGCGCTGCCTGACCACTTTTGCATTCCAGAAAGCGGCCAGGCAGCACCTGCACACTGCACTCCTCGGAGCCTCACCTGGAGGCTGGCATCATCAGGGCCATTATTCTTGACAACTAAGCCTTCTAAAGAGGCCTACTCCTATGCGTCAGCCCTGTCCTCAAAATGCTGTGAGGTAGAGAGTCTGCCCAACTGGCTCAAGGTCACCCAGAAAGCTTCCCAGTAGAGCAGAGATTCATACCTGGGTCTCCCATATCCCAGTCTAACACTAACCACGCCACTACACAACAACAGTTTCTTGCAAGTTAAGAACACATTGTTAGGTTGGATTCAGACTAAATTAGCAATTTCTGCTGATCCCTCCTTGCTGCAGCAGACCCTCCCCTAATGTCATTCCTCAGGGTCCTTACTCACCAGGGTCAGCATTTTATGGGGATCAGCGAGCTGCAGTGGGAGGCAGGGAAGTTCCATTCCACTATTGAAAAAATTAGTTGCAATCATTTGTTTTTTTAAAAAAATGACAATTATAGAACATAGTTTAGGGTTGCCGATTCCCAGTTGTGCCCCAGCCAGAAGATTCTAGGTTCGTCTCCTGGCTGAATCCCCAGTTGGGGGCAGGAGATCCCCTTTAAATGTAATGGCCAGAACTCCCTTCAGAGTTCAATTGTGTTTGTCACAACCTTGCTCCTGGCTCCACCCCCAAAGTCCCCAGATACTTCTTGAGTCTTGACCTGGCAACCCTAGGGCACACTGGCAAAAGAAAGATAGCACAGTCGGGTACTTGGAACCAACATAAAAGTACAGGTGATAAGGCATACCATTAACTCCTTCCCATTCCCCTTCTCAGCTGCAGGCCTCCAAGATTCCCATTCAAACTCCACAGAAGTGTGTTACAGTTTACAGCTAGGCCCAGACCAGGAGCTTGGGGAGGCAGCATCCTGGCTCAGAAGAAATCTAGCACAGTGGAAAGCGCCCCCATTCCTTTAAGAATGTTTTCTAATTTTGTCTCATCTGTTAACCTGCAACCTGTCCATCTGTTAGGGTTGCCAATCCCCAGGTGGGGGCAGGGGATCCCCGGTTTGGAGGCCCTTCCCCTGCTTCAGGGTTGTCAGAAAGCGGGGGGAGGGGAGGGAAATGTCTGCTGGGAATTCTGTTATTCCCTATGGAGATTTATCCCCATAGAAAATAACGGAGAATTGATCCACGGGTATCTGGGGCTCTGGGGGGGCTGTTTGTTGAGGTAGAGGCACCAAATTTTCAGTACAGCATCTAGTGCCTCTCCCCAAAATATCCCCCAAGTTTCAAATTTGATTGGATCAGGGAGTCCAGTTCTATGACCCCCAAAAGAAGGTGCCCCTATCCTTCATTATTTCCTATGAAAGGAAGGCATTGAAAAAGTGATGGCCCTTTCAATGTCATGGCCAGAACTCCCTTTGGAGTTCAATTATGCTTGTCACAGCCTTGATCTTGGCTCGACCCCTAATGTCTCCTGGCTCCGCCCCAATGCCTCCTGGTTCCACCCCCAAAGTCCCCAGATATTTCTTAAATTGGACTTGGCAACCCTACCATTTGTCTTGGCATTCTTGGACCTTATCCTTTTCTTAAACCCCAACTGTCACTTTAACACATGTATAAAATCAACACATGCTTAAGCAGCAATTTTAACAAAAAAGTGTATTACGAAAGCCCTGATCTGGATGGGCCAAGCTAGCCCAATCTCATCAGATCTTACTACTTGATTGGGAGACCACCACTAATGAAGATCAGGATTGCTACACAGAGACCAGTTCCCCACTAGCCTTATGCCACTCTCACGCTCCTCTTTTCTACAGGGCTTCCATCAGATTTCACACTATCTGCCCCGGGGCTGCAACTCGCTTCGCCTTTTTTGCACAGCAAACAAAAACCAGTTTTTAGAGGATCTCGTTTGCTGTGTGGAAGAGGTGCAGCGAGTTGCAGCCCTGAGGCAGATAGTGTAGAATCCAACTGAAGTCCTGCGGAGAAGAGGAGCTTGAGAGCGGTGTAAAGCTAGTGGAGAATAGGTCAGAGGCAGGCAATGGCAAACCACCTCTGAACACCACTTGCCTTGAAAACCCTACACGGTCACTAGAAGTCCGCAGTGACTTGATGGTACTTTCAGTCGCTGCCAAGAAAGCGGCACCCACTTTGATTCTGTGGACAAAGATCTGCTTGACTTACTGGTAGGGTTACCAGATGTCCTATTTTTGGACGACATGTCCTCTTTGTGTGTGTGTGTGTGTGTTCTCTTTTGGGCTCTTTTTTAATGTCCTCTTTGGGGGTTGAAAGATTAGGAATATTCTTAGTTAGTAGCAACTATCACAGCTTAAATAGTAGAAGTATTTAAAATAAGTTTTGTCAGAGTGATCACTTGTTCAAGGTAGTCAATCAGGAAATATGTCCTTTTTTGCTGTTCAAAATATGGTAACCCTATTTATCTGTCATTCTGAAAGGATCTTTTACACTCTAACCCCTGAAACCCCCACACAGAACCCCAATACCTTCAAAGTTAAGATCAAAAACCTCTTCACCCCTTCTTGCCCGCCTCATGGTGGCTTGAGTGAAAGATTTTGTAAGCCATTGAAGAGAAATTGTAGGAAGAAGTTTACATATTATGATGAATTATGATGATTCACAAAAAAAATTTCCACTCATTTAATTCTCTCGCTGCCTTATTTGGTTAAGTAGTGGCCATGCTATGGGAGACAGTGGTAGCATGGCTGCCTGTAACCAGGGCTTTTTTCGTAGGAAAAAGTCCAGCATGAACTCATTTGCATATTAGGCCACACCCCCTGGTGTCACCATTGTTTTACACCAAGCCTTTTCGTAGAAAAAGTCCAGCAGGAATTTATTTGCATATTAGGCCACACACCCTGACGTCACCATTGTTTCACTCAGGGCTTTTTAAAAGAAAAAGCCCAGCAGGAACTCATCTGCATATTAGGCCACACTCCATGACACCAAGCCAGCCGAAACTGTGTTCCTGCTCAAAAAAAGCCCTGCCTATAACAAACATGCAAACTCCTGCCAGCACTCTCCTGACCCCTGCTAGGACTCAATGGAGTGGAGTGGGAGATAACACCACATGACACTGCAACACTACCTCTGGCTAGAACTTGGAATTGTATCAGTGATGTACACCACTCTAGGAATTTTCCCAGTCTCTATGATAACACTTCTGTGGGGAATCATAGAACATCATTCCCCATGGTGATGTCTGTTTTAGGTTTGCAGCGGGAAGTGATGTTGTTGTGATGCTGTTTTGCTAGTCTCCATCCCCAAATAGTCCCACTGGTAGGTGCAGCTGGGCTAGCAACCATACTCCACATCCCCATCGGAGGTATACCTGGGTGTCATGGTTTCAGCAATGGCACTAATATGTTTGTAGATCTAGGTGGGCAGCCGTGTTGGTCTGAAGCAGCAGAACATAGTTGGAGCCCAGCAGCACCTTTAAGAACAACGTAGTTTTATTGAGAATGTAAGCTTTTCGTGTACTAAAAGCACTTTTGTCTACTAATTCACTACCCACTCTCTTTATATGTAGGACCGTAAATTCCATCCCGTACTATTGTCTGACAAAGTGTGCTTTCAGCACACGAAAATGTACATTCTCAATAAAACTTTGTTGGTCTTATAGGTGCTACTAAACTCCAACTTTGTACTAATATATGTGGTTAAACATGTACCCACTGATATATTTGGTTAAACACGCATTCTTTCATATAAACATGTCACATGCCAATTTCCTTGTTTGGATTAAATAGCACCATTGTTATTTATCTGGTTGTTTTATTGTTTTAATATTGTTTGCTTACTGTCTATTTTATGCTGCTAGCCGCCTTGAGTCTGTATGGAATATAAATATAATGTAAATAAATAAATAACCAGGAAAATACCAAGCTTTTCAAATGAATTTTAAAGGCTTCCGTTAAGATGCTGCAGCATCCATATAAGCACAAAAAAGATACACTGGTGAGTGAGTAAAAGCTAAGCAAAGCAGTTAGCAAAAGAGTACCCACGTTATTCAGCACCATCATCAATAATCACTACGGTTTTAATCCAAACCATGGGGTTGGATTCAAAGGTGTCCTTCTAGTTACAGCAAGAGTCCTTCCATCAAAAGAGGACTACTTTGGGTCCAACCCGATGGTTTAGATCTAAGCAGTTTAATATGCAGTGTTTCATATGCACCAGACTGGTATAGTTACACAACCGTTATGTTAAAAGTTGATTTTAAAAAACGGAAATGTATTTTCTAATAAATTCTGAAGCAAAGGCACTTGAGTGTGTCCGTAAGGTATGTAAGGTGACACAGAGATGACACAGTGTTCCAAGGAAATAGCACTGCAGATTGCACACCTCTTCTAGAACATTTGTCTTTTTGGTTGCAGCCTGGAAGAGGTGGGATCGACCATTGGTACTTACTGTGAGGGGTAATTTTCCTCTGAGTACAGGAGGACATCTTGGGTGCTTTCTACCATCTTGTCAGGGAGGAAGGAAATAGAATAATTCTTCTTCCTCTTCCTTGACCCTGGAGCACCCAGATCTCCTCAGTTGGGATACTCCGATAAGCAGTCTCTAAACTATCAAGCTTACTCACAATAAGGAAACAGTAATAACAGTCAGTTAATATGCAAAAAGCATAACATAAGGAACTGTAAACAACTGTAGAGCAGCAGAAGAAAATGGAATAGATATAGCAGAATAGACTCTAGTATGAGCGATGCAACGTGGTGGGAAAGATGTCCTCCTGTACTCAGAGGAGAATGACCCCTCACGGTAAGTACCAATGGTCGTTCTCCCTCTGAGTCGGAGGCCATCTTGGGATCTCTTATAGCAGTATCGCTCTCTTCTAGGACCACATGTTGTAAAACCTTTCTGCCAAATGCTGCTTCTGCTGAACTGTAGGAGTTTAATTTGTAGTGTCGGACAAATGTTGAGATAGAGGTCCATGTTGCGGCCCTGCACACCTCGTCTACTGAGGCATAATTGTTAAAGGCTGCGTTACTTGCAGCACTTCTAGCTGAATGTGCTGTAATACCTCTGGGTGCTTCTAATTTCATTGCTCTATAGGCTTCCGCAATACACTGTTTAATAGCATAGCTGATGGCTGAAGTTGACATCTTTTGGCCCAATCTTGGTTGTGCAATGTTAATGAACATGGCATCCGTTTTCCGGATTGGTTCAGTCCTGATTAAATATGCTTTTAGACAGCGTCTGACATCTAAGTTATGCCATATTCGCTCCCTAGGATGTTTAGGGGCTGGACAAAATGATGGCAAGTGAAGTTCTTGAGACTTGTGAAATTTTGACACAATCTTGGGTTGAAAAGTAGGATCTGTACAAAGAACTACTTTGTCTTTGTGAAAAATACAAAGTTCTTTCTTTACAAACAGTGCATTGATCTCCGACACCCTTCTTGCTGAAGTGATCGCTATTAAGAAGATTGTCTTTAAGCATAACCATCTTAGAGAAATGCCTTGAATAGGCTCAAAGGATGTTTTAGTGAGTGCGGACAAGACATTGTGTAGACGCCACATCGGAAACCTATGAGTCTGTGGAGGGCACTTGAGGATGGTTCCCCTTAAGAACCTCTGTACATGTGCATGCTTGGAGGGATCTTTACCTTGTATCAGTCCCAATACGGAAGATAGTGCTGTTACCTGTCTCCATAAAGTGGTTGGTTTCAGTCCAGATTGTAATCCATCTTGTAGGAATTCCAATATGTCTTGAATTGATGGATTTAGTGGATCTTTTGCTTTTCTGCGACACCACCTTTCCAAGCTTTCCAAGTGGTATTGTAAATTCTAATGGTGGACTACTTTCTGAAGGCCAATAATGTGTCAGTGATCTCTGAAGAATAACCTAAGTTCAGGAATGTAGACCATTCAATTTCCACACGGTCATTTGCAGCCAATCTGGATGTGGATGCCAAATTGGACCCTGCGACAACATGTCTGGAACGATTTCTAGCCGGAGAGGTTGAGTGGTTGATAGCCTTTGGATAGATGAGAACCATGGGCATCGTGGCCACCACGGGGCTACTAATATGACCTGTGCTTTCTGATGTTGTACCTGTCGAAGAAACCTTGATAACACCGGAATCGGGTGGAAGGCATACAGTAGGCCCTGAGGTCAATTCACTGTCAGTGCGTCCACCGCTGCTGCAGCCGGGTGAAAAAATCTGGTGCAAAAGGTTGTTACTTGGTAGTTGTCGTGAGAAGCAAACAGGTCCATTATCGGTTGACCAAACTGTTCAACTATCTGCTGGAATATTTACGTCTTTAATCTCCATTCCCCTGGTTATATGGTCGTTCGGCTGAGCCAATCTGCTTGAACATTGGCAATGCCCTTGATGTGTTCTGCCCTGATGGAAAGAAGGTGGTGTTCTGCCCAGTTGAATAATGTCTTTGCTTCCCTGGACAGAGCTGACGAACTCGAGCCCCCCTGATGGTTCAGGTAGGACTTTGCAGCCACATTGTCTGTTCTTACTAGTACATGCTGTTTCTGTACCTGATCGATAAAGAATAATAGAGCTAGGCATATTGCTCGTAGTTCCAATACATTGATCGGCAGTTGGGTTCCTGACAGTAACCATCGACCCTGCGTTGGTATGTTGTCGAGCGTTGCTCCCCAACCTGACAGACTGGCATCTGTGAACAGCTGCATCTCTCTGGAAAGATAGTACACTCTCCCTTGTCGCAGACTGGAATCCCTGGACCACCACATCAGAGATTTCTTGACCTCTAATGTGACCTTGATCTGTGGATTTTGTTTTGTCTTGATCTGGTACTGGTGAAGGCGGATTAACCTTTGTAACAGTCTCGTATGTAATCTGACCCACTAAACTGCATCTATGTTTGAGATGAGCAAACCCATCAATTTGGCTAAAGTCAATAATGGAGTGTGAGTGTTCCGAATGACTAAATTCATGAGTTGCTTGGTTTTCTGTATCTTGTCGTTCGGAAGAAAGATAGAGTTCTTTCGTGTATCTTTAATCATTCCCAAGTGTTCCAATCTTTGTGTTGGTTCTAGAGAGCTCTTGGCTATATTTATAAGAAAGCCGTGTTCCCGTAGACACTGCATAGTTGCTTGGACATCTGACAGAGCTTTCTGGTTGGACGCTCATCTGATCAGAGGGTCGTCTAGGTATGGATGAACGTGTATCCCCTGTTGTCTGAGATGTGCCACAACATTTACCATCACCTTCATGAATACCCTGGGGGCTGTGGCTAGACCGAAGAGAAGCGCTCTGAATTGAAAATGTCTGTTCTCCACACAGAACTGAAGGAACTGGCGATGAGATAGCTGGATCAGAATGTGCAAAAAAGCTTCCGTGAGATCCAGTGAGGTGAGGAACTCTCCTGGTTGTAAGACCTCTGTGATTGACTTCAGGGTCTCCATACGAAAGTGTCGTAGATGAATGAATCTGTTGAGAAACTTTAGTCCCCGTTTTTCTTGGGAACTGTGAAGAATATTGAATAAACACCTCAACCCCTCTGATCTGCTGGAACGTGTTCTATGGCATTGATCTCTAAGAGATGTGTGATGGCCTTGTTCATTATAGGTCTTTTTGTAGAGCTCTTCCGGATCTGGGACACCAGAAAACGTTCCGGTGGAATGATTTTGAATTCTATTGCATACCCGCATTACACGATTTCTAATGTCCTGCAATCTGTTTGGGAAGCCTCCCAAACATATTGAAAATATTGAAGTCTTCCCCCTACCAGAGTTGAAGTCCAGTCACGCCTTGTTAAATTTTGGCTCCCGGTCCTGCTTGTCTCTACGCTCTGAATTCTGCTTGTTGAATCTAGGATTATTGAACCCTTTTCTGAAGGGTTGTCTTGGTTGGTTCCAGGATGATCTCTTGTTATCTGCATAGGATCTTGATCTGGCCAATGTGTGTGAGGAACGAAAGGACTGAGAATTAAAGCTTCTTCTGTCAGTTCTGCGAATGTTCCTTGGCATGGCTTTCTTTTGGTCTTTGGTTTCCACTAAGATCTTATCTAAAGCACTACCAAAGAGCTTTTCTTCTTGAAACAGATACGATATCACAGTTTGTTTGGAATGGTTGTCTGCAGGCCATGCTCTAAGCCAGATGCCTCTTCTGGCTACTGCCCCTGACGCCAGACCTCTGGAACAGAAGGTGAGGGCATCTAGAGAAGCGTTGGCCGTGAACTCTGCTGCTTTAAGTAGCCTGGTGATCCCTCCATCAATTTCTTATTATTTTCTGGTAGCAACTGAGAGAGTCTCCTAGCCCTGACTATGGCTGCTCTAAATACAATAGACGATGTAGTACATGCCTTAATTGCCAAAGTTACCGCCTCGTGTGATCTTTTTAGGGCTAGGTCAATTTTCTTGTCCCAATTGTCTCTAATGGAACCGTGCTCGTCTTCTGACACAAAACTCGGATTTTGAAGAGCCGTCACTAGTGTGTCCACTACTGGAACTTACAACATTTCGTTTGCAAAAACAGGCAAATCATATAACTTTTTTACAAAGGCAGGAAACTGCCGATTAGAGTTAGCTTTTCCCCATTCAGCTTTTAATTGTCTCTCAAAGAATTGTGGAAAAGGGAAAACCTTGGTAGTGGTGTGCGAGCCTGGGAAAAACTCCCTATCCCCAGTAGTTTTATTCCTGGGATTGGTATCGGTACTGGGATTCTCCTCCCCCTAGGCAGAATCTTGTAGCGCCAGTGCTGCCATGACCCAGGTTAACAAATACTGATAGTCATCAGCTTTAAAGCAGCGAACTGACTGCTCTGGGACACAGACATCCTCCACCTCCTCATCTGAAATAAAACTCTCTTGATCTTTCGATTGTGACTCCACATCTGACTGATTCTCCTCTGAATCTTCCTCTAACAATCTAGAGTTAGAAATCTCTTTTCTGGCTGCCTTAGTTGGCCAGTTGCACTCTCTGGAAAGATTTTTCTCTGAGCGCCTTGAGGAGGAAGAAGGAGGGGAAGGAGATCTGGATCCCACTGATCCCATGCCCATAGCACCCGATTGCCAGGCATTAAACATTTCTGCTCTAATTGTTTGCTGGAGCATAGTCATAAATTCAATAGAAAATGGCCCTTTAGGGTACAGTACATTACCACTTTGTTGTATTAGGGCTGGGTCGACCATGGAGGCGTGATCCGATAGGGGTTGGCCTCCTGTATTGTCTCCCGCCGGGAGATTGGTAACCGTCCCAAAGGGCAAAGCATAAGGCTCCTGGCACCTGTCTGGTGAAACGCGCGCCAAAAATCCTCCTTCATAATGGCTGCCTTCAGATGCAAGCCTTTGGTGGCAAGGAACTTCAAGCCCTTCTGTTGAAGCCCCTGGACGTTTCAGCCCGCGGTGACTAAAGTCACTAAAACGGGCCACGTTGCCGGGAACCGCAGCAAGCTGGGGAGACATGCCAGTCACGGGGTCCACTCCCACAGCCTCAGTGCGAGGACTTACGGAGGACGCGTCTTCTAGGAACTCGTCCCTGAAATTTTCCATCCGCCACTCTTTGCCACGCTCCGCAAGTGAAGGCAAGGGGGAAAAAAAGTCAGCCGCTTTAAAAGCAGCCGCGGCCGCACCGCTCTCCCAACTACTGTGAAGTGAAAGTAGCTCAGTGTAACAGATTGGAATTTAAGAAGATTGTTAGACAGAGGAGTAAGGTTGGGAAAAAGGAAGAATTAGATTAGGAATAAAGAATAGGATTAAAATTGCTTCCTATCTGCTAGGAGCTAAGTTAGCTAGTTGTTCTCCCTCTAGAGGCAGGAAAGAAACTGAGGAGATCTGCGTGCTCCAGGGTCAAAGAAGAGGAAGAATTATTCTATTTCCTGCCTCCCTGACAAGATGGCGGAAAGCACCCAAGATGGCCTCCGACTCAGAGGGAGAATAGCATTCTGCTCATTTCAAAGGATGGTATCCAGGGCTTTTTTTTTTTGTAGCAGGAACTCCTTTGCATAATAGGGCACACACCTCTGATGCAACCAATCCTCCTGTACTAAGAGCCCTCCTGTAGGCCCTGTACAAAGAGCCCTGTAAACTCTTGGAATATGTGCTACATATACAAAGGCCTAATATGCAAAGGAGCTCCTGCTACAAAAAAGCCCTGAGGGTATCAAATCACCGGGCCTTCTGGTCTTTCCCAATTCCAGTTCCATAATTTTATGAACTTCTGCCTGCAAAAAGCTACAAAGTTAGAAAACTGGTCCCTTGGGTTTTGGTCACCAAGGACCAAAGACCCTGTTATCTGTTGCTGTGATTAAGTATTTAAACATGGAGGGATCACAACTGCATCCTTGAAAGTGAACCCTCTGCTTCAGGGACTATGTATTTTGTATGTATAAATATATTTAATTACGAACACAGGATACACCCGCTGAGATGGAATCATATAAGCCTTTTTACTTTCTTTTTTTGGTCCCTAGGTGCAATGCTGGTTCATCTGTGAAGGGGGCATCAGGGAGTGGCATTTTTTTTAAAAAAAAAAAAAAGAAAAAAAAGATAAGGCCTGATTATTAGGAAAGAAAGGGGTGAAATAGATTTTACATGGCTGCCTTTGAACGTGGGAACCTCCCACAGTGCATCTAATTGCGTTGCCAACAAGACACAGGAGTGCACCAACAAGAATCATAAAATGTAACTGTGAAGGGTGCAATGATGGGTCTTTATAAATAATACATTTATCCCAAGGTACGCTTGTGTGTCGGCTGCAAATGTAGGTATTTTTCATTAGGAGCAGATGGGCATCAATATACATGGGAAGACAATAGAAAACCAGGGGAGGGAAGCGTGTACACATGACTCATTCCTTATGAGGAAGAAATGCTGAAGGGAGAAAGAAAGGAAGGCAGGTAAGCCTTAGGTAAGCGGCGAGCCCTACTGTTTTATAAAACTTTGTGCTCTCTTTCATTCACCTATAACCTTCTTACTTTAAACCCCACTTATTTTGATTAAAACCTTAACCAGGTGCTGAGACAGAATTCAAAGCTATTCTTTTATTTATTTATTTTTAAAAAGTACACTTTTTAATTATTTGATTAACTGAGTATTTTAGTGTCACAACAGGCCAAAGTTCAGCGGGGCTAATTTCCAGGGTAGAAAACTCAAATAAGTACAACAAATTAGTACAGCAGCATTCACAAGTGTTTTATAACATTGGGTATAACATTCCGTTTTCAAAGGGAAACTAGAATGACCACTATTAACACTGTATACTTATAATATTAAAGGTGTTCTCACATTTCCGCAACTAGGGCGCCTGCTTCTAAGCCTCTGTTAAGCAGGCTCTGGCAAAAGAGAACCTTTCTAAAAATGGTATTTAATGGTTCACAGGAGGGAAAAGTAGGAGCTCTCGTGCTGCTTCATCTTGGCAGCACACTGCATGGACCCAGCAAGATACTAGAACACAACCCAAATTCCCACAGGACACTCTCCGTTCACATAAGAAGAACCCTGCCGGATCAGACCAGTGGCCCACCTAATCTGGCATCCTGTTTCACACGGCAGCCAACCAGTTGCCTTGGACAGTCAACCAACAGGCATAGAGGCTAAGGCCCTCCCCCTGACGTTACCTCCTAGCCACTAGTAAGAGGCTTACTGCCTCTAAACATGGAAATGACCTTTACCCACCATGGCTAATAGCCTAATCCCCTTTCAAAGCCATCTATGCTTGTGGCCATCACTACATCCATTGGCAGCAAACTAAAGCATATAATTACTCGGTCAGGTAAACAGGATTGCCAGCCTCCAGGATGGGTACATCTCCCACTTTTACAACTGATCTCCAGCTGGCAGAGATCAGCTCCCCTAGAGAAAATGGCTGCTTTGAGTAGATTCTATGGCATTGTACCATGCTGAGGCCCCTCATCTCCCCAAACCCAGCCCTCTCTCGATTCCACCCACAAAGTCTCCAGGTATTTTCCAACACAGACTTGGCAATCCTATTATATTATAAGTATACAGTGTTAATAGCGGACATTCTAGAGAGCCAGTTTGGTGTAGAGGTTAAGTGTGCAGACTCTTATCTGGGAGAACCGGGTTTGATTCCCCATTCCTCCACTTGCCGTTGCTGCACCCATAGCTCTGGCAGAGGTTGTCCTTGAAAGGGCAGCTGCTGTGAGAGCCCTCTCAGACCCACCCACCTCACAGGGTATCTGTTGTGGAGGGAGAAGATATAGGAGATTGTAAACCGCTCTGAGTCTCTGATTCAGGGAGAAGGGTGGGGTATAAATCTGCAATTCTTCTTCTTTTTCTTCTAGTGAAGAAATATTTGTCTGTACTGTACCGATTGCCCAGCAACACCATTGGATGCCCATGAGATAGTATTACAGAAGAAGGAGAAACAGTTCCACATCCACGTTCTTTACCTTACACAGAATTTTATGGATGTCTATCGTATTTCCCACCCCCTTAGCTTTCAGCTTGTAAATTAAAAAAATCCCAGTTCTTCCACATAGGAAAGGTGTTCTAACAGAAAGTGATGGCAGGAAAAAAAGAACCCCAAGATCAGTAAGTTATAAATGTAACTAACAAATAAACAAAAAACCATATTTGTGGCACACCTTCTCCTACAGTCCTCACTCCCAGGTTAAGAGTGGAAGGTTGTGGTGTATGTGGACCAAAGTGAAGACTATTCTGTGTGTTCCTGCCTGGCTCATCGGAGTTGTAAGGACTGAGCTTGGGGACCCAGGAACAATGGGCAGCAGGATCCAAATCCCTGTTGCCCTCCTCCAATCAGGGGCCCCTTGTCGGTTTGATGATCCAATGGTGTGCTAGCGCAGGAACCTAGGAGTGTATATAAATTGGCCCCGTGGGCCCAGTCTCCAGTCTGAGAGTGCAGCCCTATACTTTGCTGTACTTAAATAAAGAGCTACGATCACTACCACCTCGCCTCTTCCTTGCATTGAACCCCCTATATTATAAAGGTGATACCTGAAGGTCATGCTCAGTGGTAACTTTCCCTTAATGGTACATAAGCCTCTCCTGGGCATGCTGGGCTAATTAGGTCAATAGGTTTTTGCAGGAAATTAGTAATTTACATGTTTAGATATACTGGTAAAGAAACTGCTACTGATCCAGAACTCCAAACTGTATATAGAAGTCTTTCATGTGCAGGTAGTCCAAGACGGTGGCTCAATGTAGAGCATCTGCTTGGTAAGCAGAAGGTCCCAGGTTCAATCCCCAGCATCTGCAACTAAAGAGTCCAGGCATGTAGGCATGAAAAACCTCAGCCTGAGACCCTGGAGAGCCACTGCCAGTCTGAGTAGACAATACTGACTTTGATGGACCAAGGATCTGATTCAGTATAAAGCAGCTTCATATGTTCTTACAGATGCAGACTTTCCCTCCCCACAACACAGTGATGAGAGCATGCAAAAGAGAAAGCAATGGCTGGGACCCAAGGATCTGTTCTGTAAGCAGTAGAACGTTCTTTTGGTGTAAGGACCTTCAGCCAAGCCAAGAGTCTCTTTTGTAGGAAGAAAGTCCCTTCCTCCAAAAGGAAGTACCATCATGAGCTGAGCAGATCCACAGGATGCAACCCTAGGTGTGCACACTGTAACTTCTGTTACTGTAGATGACCTGAGGCAACTGTAAGAGTCCGAGCCAGTTAACGCATAAGCGTTCATCGCTCATTGCCTGAAGCATCAAGTCTGTAGGAGTCATGGCGTCCAATGCCAATTTGAACAATGCTTTATTCAGCAGTTCATGAATTTGGCTGTGAGCAATGAAGTGATGAGAGATTAAACAAGGTACGTGTTAACAGGCTTCAGTAATACACAAATCTATCCCCTTAACAGAACCAACTACCAAGCACTTCAGATTAAGAGAGATTTAGTTTCATGGAACTGCCAGACAGCAGTGTTACTTCGCATTCTCTGCCTATGCATCCGCACTGCTGGGAATCAGTCACTGGGTGCGTTCACACACACGCTTGGTGAATGGATTTTTACTGTGTAAGAATAGCAAAATCCACTTGCAAACAGTCACTGTGTGAAAGCACCCACTGTGCCTCCCCAATTGTCTAACTTAGGTCAGAAACTGAGCTTTCATTCCAGTTCCTTCTCTTCTCCCAACTTCTCAGCCATTTTCTGTTGATAAACCAATTTGGTCAGGGCTTTTTATAGCAGGAACTCCTTTGCATATTAGGCTATACCTCAGATATAGTCAATCCTCCAAGAGTAGGCCCTGTATGAGAGCCCTGTAAACTCTTGGAGGATTGGCTTTATCAGGGGGTTGTAGCCTAATATGCAAAGGAGTTTTTATAATCCTAAACTTTTGATTTATATCCAATCTTCCAAACCATATTCTGAATTGATACATCTCCAGAGAAGCTTTTCAAGGCCTCCCCTTCTTCGTACAGACTACCAACAACTGCAGCCAGCCTGTCAAAACTTTCCCATGTTGATCACTGATAATTCTTCCTTAACAGTTGTCACAGTGCATGACAGGAGTTCCTACTGCTATTGTGTCTATAATGCAGAACAAAGATGTTTGAAGTTTCTGGTGCTTGTGGAAAATTCAGAGAATTTTAAATAATGCATTTTAATACAACAAACTTCTTTTTGACTAATTTTCTCAGTTAAAGTTCACTTGGTCTTGTAGAAGCAGAGATATATCTGTTCCCTAGATCATCCAGTTGGATGCACAAACATTAGTGCTAACAGATAGCTGGTGTCTATTATCAAAAAGAAAACTGAATTACTGGCCCTCATGATCACACGCGATCTGAGTTGGGGTCAACCATTCCATCAGTACTGAGTGCAACGCTTATATCCTTGTCTCCCACCTTTTGGGTTTCCAGCTTCAAGTTGGGAAATTCCTGGAGGTCTGGGGGTGGAGCTCTGGGAGGGCAGGGTTTGGTGGGAAAGGGAACTCAACGAAGTATAATGCCATATGGCCCACCATCCAAAGCATTTTCTCCAGGGCAATTGTTCTCTCTAGACTGGAGATCAGTTGTAATTAGAGTTGCCAGGTCCAACTCAGGAAATATCTGGGGACTTTGGAAGTGAAGCCAGGAGATTTTGGAGGTGGAGCCAGGAGACTTTCCCATTCCCTAAATAAATCAATAAAAATACAGCAGTGCAATTCCCCTGAACACAGCGTCCATTTCCTCATCCCCTTTTTTTGCCTACCCTGGCAGAGGCACGTCCACTAAATGGCTTGCAATCTCCTTCCCTTCTTCGTCCCACAACAGACACCCTCTGTGATGCAGGCGGGGCCAAGAGAACTCTGACAGAACTGCTCTTGAGAGAACAACCCTGAGAGAACTGGGACTGACCCAAGGTCACCCAGCTGGCTGCATGTGGAGTGGGAAATCAAACCCAGTTCTCCAGATTAAAGTCTGCCGCTCTTAACCCGTTACACCAAACTGGCTCTACCAGGCCTGTAGACTGCACACACACTAACTGTTCTTAACCCTCATGTCCATTTCGATCTACATATTTCTCTGTCTTAACTGTTTTGAACATCTGGCTCTAAGGCCCAATACAAACAGACAATTCCTTTTATAGCCAGGCAATCAAGTGTTCCATGGCCGCAAGCACGCTTACAAGGGCATGGGGTAATATTTACATGGCAGACAATAGGCAGAAATCACATTTCCTAACTGTTACAGTACATACAGTACTATCAACATAAATCTTCAGATACTCTGGTACTATCAACATGAACAGTACTTTACAAAGAACAAGACTGCAGAGATCCCTGCCCCAGGGAACTTACAGTCTAAAATCTGCGGGAAATCATGTGTTCACTGGAAGCATCTGCTAAGCCACAAATTATTCCCTGTACCTAGACAACATTTATTTTCCTTTACTATTTGATTTATATCCCGCCCTCCCCACAAGTGGGCTTAGGCAGGCCCTGTACTAAGAACCCTGTAAGCTCTTGGAGGATTGGCTACGTCAGGGGATCCAAGGAGTTCCTGCTACAATATGCAAAGGAGTTCCTGCTACAAAAAAAGCCCTGGTTGCAGCAACTGAAATATAACATACAGTTTAAAATCTTACAGGTTAAAAAGATTTAAAACCAATATCAGAAAACTCAACATGATCAGAAAGATATATATATTTTAAAGCTGTCGGGAATTTTTTTTTGCTGGAGTATATTTCCCTCTGGAGGAACATGGCATGGGATACCTGATCTCGTCAACCTCTGGAAGCAGGGTCAGTACTTGGATGGGAGATCAGCAAGGAAAAGTCTATGGCAGAAGACCATGGTATAGCACCTCTGGTTCTTGCTTGCCTTGAAAGCCCCTTGCTGGGGTCACCGGAAGTTGGCTGCGCTTCACACACACACACACACACACACTTCCCTCAGTCTCCACTCTCATTTTTTCAATGCTTTCCTGTTGTAGAAGAAACTTTTATGATAACAAAACACCAGAAACATTTCACAAAGGTGGCTTTAATCACATAATCCAAGGGGAGGGGAGAATCAAGTGCAAAATTAAAACTGAAACTCGGCAACACACTGCCCATTTGATGTCAGGCCTGCTCAGCTATTACAGCATTGTTACTTATACTGCCCTATAGACTTCTACCACTAGGCTGGCAGATTCAGTAAATCAAGTAACGTACATCCGCCTTACCTCCTTGTTTAACTTTCACAAAGTTTAGCAATCCAATAAAAGATTTTTTTTTTCTAACACAATGCCGCTCAGTTTAGCAGGGTAAATAAAAAAACGGCTTAAATTGGTCAGCTGCTAGCCACATGGTAATAAGTATTATAACCATTCAAGGTTCTCAATTATTTCAGATTTCTTCTCATCCCGATCTTTCCTTTTTATCAGCAAAACATAACTCTTGGCAGAGGGTAGTTAAACTCAAAAACTTAAAAAAGAAAAGAAGTCATGGAGTTCCAGCAAAAAGGAAGAAAGAGAGAGGCAGAGGTTTATGAAAGGAAAATATTCAGCCCTCCGTCATGACCTTGACCTTTCACTGTCTTTTAACATTAAACATTTGCCCCACCTTCGAAAAGATAAATGTGGCTTTTGATGACAGCCAATGTTATCTGAGGATTAAAATAGCCCTCTTGCAGTGCTCAACATTAAAGTCTTCCGCATTTGCAAAATTGCAAACAGATGCAACTCAAGTACCTGCAAATAATCTGCCAAGACCAATTTCAAAAGGGAGATTTCAAAATATGTGGAAGTCATTAGGACATGTATTATTTTTGCAATGAATAGGCGCCAGGAGTGTCTCAAGAAGCAGATGGGTGCTACTTTGTTTATAAAAGATCAACAGAATATTTGCCTGTAAATGAAGACGTATAAGCTATATGAAACAATTATGTTAAAATGGTGAACGTTTCAAAGCTAATTGTAATGGTCTTTTAAGATCTGAATTCCTCGTTTCTTACAGCATGCTAAAATACCATTTTAGGGGGGGGGGAGGTTGGCCTTGATTGATATAATTACAAAAATGGCAGAAAATTAAAGCAAATGCTGTCGGGGGGGTTTTGTTGGGTTTTTTTTTTTACTATGAGGAACGTTGTCACTTTATCACTTGTTTATGGTCTCACCAATATACTGATAAATGATATATTTTTTTAAAAAAATAAGCATTTTTTTAATCCCTTCGATACTCTGGGAAAATAAAAACTGAGATCAAATTTAAAATATAATGGCCACTACATTCCAAATGCAGATTTTTTTAAAAAAACAACAATATATATAAAATTTACAGAGGGGTTTTTTTAAAGCATTCAGTCCATTTTATCTATATTATTTCTGTAATCCCTTCCAATAGCAAGAACGGTAGGTCAGTAAAATTATCCCCCAATGGCAGATACAGACAGAGGCTGCTGAATTCTTGGGGAGGACAGATTAGAACCAGGATCTTCCCAAGTCACAGTTCTAAACCTTACCTGCAATTTAGTATACTAGCTTGGAATTAAAAAATGGAAAGGCATCAATAAAATGATACAGTTACAAACACAGGGTATAATTTCATAAGAGCTGCCCACACAAACAATTTCCATTTGTGTCAAAGCAGCCTACACTGGAGAAGAGTTTGGTGGGATGAGAAATAAAAGCATATATATATATATATATATCTTAAAATAGTCCAGGGTGTCATTTCTACCATGATTAAACACATTTTAGTCTTACTTAACAGTATTCTTATTTGACTGATCAAATCTTGCAAAGTACATCAGTCCAAACACAAAAAACTTAAGCAACCACTATTAACCCGAACAATTAATTTCATATAAAGAGAAGAATACAATTTTAGTCCAGTGGCATCTTTCTATAGTTGCTAGCCTCCAGGTTTTACAACTGATCTCCAGCTGGCAGAGATCAGCTCCCCTGGAGAAAATGGCTGCTTGGAAGGGTGGGCTCTATGGCATTGTACCTTGCTGAGGCCCCTCCCCTACCTCAACCTCACCCTCTCCCAGGTAAGGAAGGGTCCCCTGTGCAAGCACCAGTCATTTCTGACGCTGGGGTGACATTGCTTTCACAACGTTTTCACGGCAGACTTTTATGGGGGGTGGTTTGCCATTGCCTTCCCCAGTCATCTACACTTTCCCCCCAGCAAGCTGGGTACTCATTTTACCGACCTAAGAAGGATGAGTCAACCTCGAGCCGGCTACCTGAAAACCCAGCTTCTGCCAGGGATCGAACTCAGGTCGTGAGCAGAGCTTAGGACTGCAGTACTGCAGCTTTAACACTCTGTGCCATGGGGCTCCAAGTATTTTCCAACACAGACCTGGCAACCCTATTTAAGACCAACAAATTTTTATTCTGGGTATAAAATTTTCATGTTCACACACACTTAGCAGACAAAAGCTTATACCCAGACTACGGCTACCCGTCTGGATCTATGATAAAAACAGGCCAAACATAGCTATTCTTTTCTCCTATCAAAATATATTGCTCGTTCTGGGCAAAATAAAATTGTATCAAATGTAGATTTAAATTACAATTCATACCGAAATTAGATAAACATTATTACTAACCGTCCTTACTGGAATACAAAGAAAGCAGTCATACGTATATTGTAAAACTTATAGCTGTTTAACAAGCACAGGCATTTCCCATCATATGGCGTTTCTATAAATATTTAAGCAGTGCCACAATCCTAAAGAAACATCCTCTTACAAGAATCGCGTGGGTGGCCGATTTCACAACTGATGATCTGTATGCGAATGTGGGATAGGAGGAGAGGTAACACATGGGTGAAGAATGTTGGTTGGGGGTTCCTCGGGTGAAAAAAGAGTAAACGATTCAGATCCAGAAATATCAGCAGGCCTTGTGCTGTGCATCTGTTTTGATGCCTCGCCACAGGAAAATTATTCAGTGTATCTAATGAATCTAATATATCTTCAAGGAGGTCAGAAAGGTACATGGTTCTTGCCTTCTTCCATTTCTTGCCCATCCAATTCTTACAGAGAACAATTTAGTTACCGTTGTAGCTATTGTAACTAACACCTCGCTGTTGCCCTGAGGGGATTAACAAAGAACACTGGATGTATAACTAACCCAGCAAGAACTGTGCCACCATTTGGATGGTATTCCTATGATTAAGTCAGCAAACCAGTGATATCCAGTAACACAAAACATTTGTCTGACAGTGTGTCAGTTACCTGAAGTAAATCTGGCAACAGGTCATACATTCCTCCTGCTGACTGTGGGCTAAAGCATTTCATATTCTTTCTTCCTTCTTCCTGAATGGAAGTAGAAAAGGGAGCTGGAAACTCTGATCTATAAGAATAGTTCAAAAGTGCTCTGGGCTCTCTTCCCATGATGCAAGAGCCCATGATGTCACCAATGTGAAATGGGCAATATCTGCATTTTCCATGTGGGCACAGGGTTCATTTACATAGGACTCACAGTCTGCAAGAATTAATACAGCAACTAGATGTGGGATCCTGGATAGAGTTGCCAACCTCCAGATGGGGCGTGAATATCTCCTGAAACTACAACTGATCTCTAGACAACAGAGATCCATTCCCTTGAAGAAAATGGCAACTTCTGAGGGGGGGACTATGTGGTATTATACCTCGCTAAGGCCCCTCCCTTCCCCAAACTCAACTCTCTCCAGGCTCCACCCCCTAAATCTCAAGGAATTTCCTACCCTATGGAAACCCTATGAATGGAATAGAATGCTGGTGTAACATCCATAGATAGCTTAATGTTGGTTTGTTTTTGTTAATTTATATTCCATCCTTTCCCATGAGTGGGCTCAGGGCGGATAACAACAAAAGTTAAAACAATTAAAAACTACAAGCTAAAACCATAGGATACAATAAAACAAACTACATATATGTCACAGGCGGCAGTCATTCAGTCGTTTCTCCTCAGCAGAATTTAACAGGAATTTCAAACTCTAATCATAACTTCCAACATGTGAAAAAGGGAGTTTCTAGTGGCAGCTCTAATCTTAACTTTCTCTCTTTTAAATCTTCATCAGGGTTTCCCCTAGCCCCGTTTTTACTAGACACCTGACAAAGGGAAAGGCAAAACAAAAACAAAAAAAGAATGGAATGGAATGTAAAAATGATGAACAATGAAAAGAAAAAGCAGAAGCAAAACAGAGAAAACTTACAAGTACAACGTAGTTGGGAGAGGGGAAAAACTATTTTGTGCATTATTCTAAATTTAAAAGAAGACAAAATGGTTTGGCTATAAAATCATAAGAATGCAGAGCTGTTTTGCAGTGTTTCCTTTCTCTTTGGTGCCATCTCTGCACGCTCGCATGCAAACAAGACTGTCCAAATTGTTATGTGCCATAATATGTATGGACAGATCTGTGAACCATTCTATCATTTCTGAAACTTGTTAGGGGCTGCAAAAACAGAAATAATGAGAAAATATTTAATACATAGACCAGCATCAGGGAGGGCAGGCGGGGGGTGGGGGGTGGAGAAAAGACAAAGACCTTTTTGTGTTCTCTTGCCACGTATCAGCTAACAACATCCAATCTTCCTGTGTTAAATATGATCAGAGTTTGGCCAGAAGGAATCATTCTCGAATAAGGAAGGAAAGATGCATCCAAAACATGCAGCAGATTGTCCCTGAAAATGCAAACCCTGCTGTTAATCTAGATTTTGCTGGTATAAATCAACTGCATTGACAACTGTCATTTCAATTAATGTTTCTGGAGAGCACATCAAAAGTGTGCACATGAAACTCCTCAATACTGAATCCACCCATTGGTCTATGAAAGTTAATATTGTCTATGCAGACTGGCAGTGGCTCTCCAAGATCTCATGCTGAGGTCTCTTCCACTACCTACTAACCTGATTCTTTTAACTGAAGATGCCAGGGATTGAACCTTGACCTTCTGCATGCCAAGCAGCTGCTCTACCACTGAGCTGCAGCCACAAGGAAAGAAGGGAATGTTCCATCCTGACTTTTGGTCTAAAAATCTCACACAGTCTTGTCTCCACAGCTACTCCCCTCTGCCCACATAAAAAAACAGAGAATTACACATAATCTCTAGACTCATTTTCAGTGGAGGCAAATCAAAGAGGACCTTGCATTTCCTTAGGGTGACCAGACATCCTAACTAAAACCATGGCCACCTTGACTATGGGATTAAACAATGCTTGTTTTGCTTGTTTCACAGTCAGCTTTGCTTTGGCTTTGCAAACAATTCCAAAGTGGGGGAAAGGTTAGATAGGTAGAGGGAAATATAGGTGTCTGGAGTCATTACGGGCAGAACTGTTGGTCCTACACAGGGGCTTTTTTTTGTAGCAGGAACTCCTTTGCCTATTAGGCCACACACCCCTGATGTAGCCAATCCTCTTAGAGTTTACAGTAGACCCAGTACTAAGAGCTCTATAAGCTCTTGGAGGATTGGCTACATCAGAGGTGTGTGGCCTAATATGTAAATGAGTTCCTGCTTCAAAAAAAGCCCTGGTCCTACAGGTTTACAAAGACAGCTGTCATGTCAGCTGAGTCGCCAGTGAAATTCTGCAAGAAAGATGACGCTTAACTCCATGCCTGCATACTGAAAACTTTTAGGTCTCTTGGTGCTAATTGAAATTGATCCAGCGCTATATGCTGCGTAAATCAGAGTTGCTGGAATGGCCACTAGAGGAGACATCCATCATTGCTGCTCCAGCTGCTGATCTACAGCTTACCACAGGCAAACTTTTTGCTCTCCACGTGTTTTCCATGTCTTGCCACGTGCAGGAACCCGCTCGGAGACTACCAATTTCAATCTAATCACAGTACTCTTTTAAGTACTTGGTAATTTCTCTATTAGAAATCCGTTAGGGCAAGTCCTTGTTACACAGTTTGACTGATGCTCTCCCAAGCAGTGCTCACAGCATTTGAATCCAGCAAACCACACCAGAGGGGCCAGTTACACAGGTGGGGGAGGGCAGTGGTGGTGTAGGACACAATCACTGGGCAACTCCTCCCCATATGATCTCCTCTGGATATTCCAAAACTAGTATGGAATAGAACACAACCAAGCAGGAATAACCAAGGCTTCAGATTCAGTGGGAGCTCCCAGGAGCACAGCTCCTGAGCCTTTCTGAGAGTCCCACCTCCTTGTCCATTATATAGTATGTGCAGCTGCATAACAATCCCTGGATGAGTTCCACCACCTATTTTTCTACAAAATGACCCCTAGGAATAACTATCATAGGTCACTGTGATATAATTATGACAATATCAGACTAGAACTGGGAAGACCCAAAGTTACATCTTGTGAGAACATAAGAAGAGTCCTGCTAGATGAGACCAGTGGTCCATCTATGGTAGGTTTGCCAAGTCCCCTTGCCGCCATGGTGGGGGGCTTTGGGGGGACATTCCCGGGATGGGCAGAACATCACGCACAACACCCCGATGCTATGATGTTACCTGGAAGTGATGTCATTGTACTGGCGATGTCATGTGCAGTGCACTGGGTTTGGGGCAAAACTTTATGGGGAGTTTACCTTCAAAACCATAGAGTTTGCTGCTGTGCGACATCCCTATTTGGGGGTGGGGTATTACTAGTCAACCAGTTGGCTGGTGGCAGATCAAAACTCCCCAAAGCAGGGGGACCCCTGCTGGGACCTGGCAACCCTAATCTATGGAGACCAAAGCCACCCAATATGTAGGTTCTCTTTAGTCACCAGGGCTAGTAGCTACTGATGGACCTCCATGAATCTATCTAATCTTTTAAAACCATCAATGCTCATGGTCATCACTAAATATTCTGGTGGAGAATTTCACAATTTTATCACTCACTGAGCAAATTCTTTTTGTCCATCCAGAATCTATTGCCCATCACTTTAATTGGGCATCTCCAAGTTACTGTCAGAACTTGTATCTTTGCTGCTGGTCCCCTATAATGTGACCAATGCTGTATGGTAGTTTTACTGTGTCTTAGAGCTGTATTGTAACTGAACCAAACTGACTCCATGTTGTAACCTCTGCTTAACCCAGAGTGCCTGAATAGTAATTAACCTTGCCCCACTGGTATCCAAAATATTTGGGGCTGTAGAATGAATTATGTCTTGTCTCTGCACATTCTCACACTGGGACCCTTTGAAGCCGAACAGCATGGCCTTCGAAGTAGGGAGGCATCCTCTCTACTGATAGTGATGGTGAGAAGACAGCTGCGCCCTACAATGTGAATTGTGGCTTTGTGAGATGTTTGCTTTACGTGTATAAAATCAAGCTGATGCTGGCTCTCGCCATTACTGTTATCTTGCCTTTTCCAGCACCTAGTTCTCTTCAATAAAATCCTAGCTTTGTAACTGAGTATGGGATCCGTTTGAAGTTCTTGAGTTCTGACATTATAACAGTAATCCCATTGTTCGTGGCTTATCTGTACTGGAGGCTTGGCCCGATGGCGGCAAAAGTACCAGACGACGGAGAGCCCACCACCCCATCGGAGGACCCGCCGCTCGACCCAAACGTGACGGGGGTCCGACGCAAAATTAAGGTTCCAGCGCCCTTCTCGGTCGACGCCGCTTTCCCGGCCCCGCGAACCTGGAGCCCACGGAAGTCCACGGCAGCAATCGACGCCGCGGAGCAGCGGTACCGAAGCATGTTGGGCGAAGGAGGGGCAGGAGACGACGACGAGGGCCAGGCGGAGGGTACGGAGCCCCGAGGGGGGGAAGACCCGATCCGGACCCTCCGCAACGAATTATTCGATTGGGTGCGGGAGATCCACGGCGATGTGCACCGCTCCCGCGTGACGATGGCCGAGGAGATGCAGCAGAACCTGGGCGCTATCCACGACCAGCTCCGCACTTTGCAAACCGCGGTCCTGGGGATACCGTACGGAGTGTTGCCACTGGGGCAACCGCCCGTCGCCCCGCCGGCCCCCGCCCCGCAAGCTCCGGCTGCCCCGGCGCCGCCGGCCCCAGTGGGCCCAGCAGCCCCGGCACCTCCGGCTCCGCCGGCTCCGGCCGCCCCGGCACCACCGGCGCCACCTGCACCAGGGGCCCCGGCCGCCCCGGCGCCGCCTGCACCACCTGTCCCGATCCCGCCGGCCCTACCGGGCCCAGCGCCGCCGCCTGGGGCGCCGCGAGCGCCAGGTGGGGCCGAGGGACGGGGAAGAGAGTTGAAGATTACGTTCGATGGGAATCCGGAGGACGTGGAATACTTTACTATTCAGTGCGACACGTTCTTCACCCACTGGGGTGCCGACTACCCTACCGAGGCCAGCCGAGTGTACCACATCGCGTCTCGACTGAGAGGGGCGGCCCGCAAGTGGTACGTGGGGCTTTTCATGGGAAGGAAGCCCGAATTAGCTACCGTGGCAGGGTTCCTGCACGCGATGCTCCGCCAGTATGGAGATCCTTTACGGGAGGAGAAGGCGGTCGCTGCCCTCCAACGCATCGAACAGGGCAACCGCTCCACCCGCGAGTACGCCACCGAATTCCTGGGGTACTGCGCGGCAGCAAGGGGATGGAACGAGGTCATGAAATACACCGCGTTCATCAACGGGTTGAATCCGAGCATCCTCGACCGCTGTTACAGTCAGGGGAGGCCCGATACGCTGGTCGGCTGGATCCAACTGGCCGGGGAGGTGGAGACCAACCTCCAACACGTGGGGATGAGGAGACAGCAACTAGCGAGGAAGGGAGCCAAACACACCCCAACTAAATCTGAAGGGAAGAAGGCCCCGACGACCTCCACCCCGTCTCCCGCCCGCAAATGCTTCCAATGCGGGGACCCAAATCATCTTGCTGCTAACTGCCCTGGGAAAGCGGGATCCACACCCCCCACGGCGCGGCCAACCACCCCGGGCCCGAAGAAGAAGAAGAGCAGCCGATCGAAGGAGCCCAGTCGGGGCTCCGTCGCCACTTCCTTGGCGACTGACGAGGATTTTACCACCAGCCTGGCGGCAGTCGAAGAATCGACCGAGGAGTCGGACGACACCGAGTCGGCGGGAAACGACAGCGACCTGCTTTAATGGGTGCCGCAAAGCAGGTCCAGCAACAGCCGGCACTCCTCACGGTGAGAGCAACTGGGGGTTTACTTTTTATGGCCGTTACCCTCCTAAACCCGAACCTAAAGAGATTCATGCACGCCCGAGCACTAATCGACTCAGGGTGTAACAGGGACTTGATCACCCCCCGCCTAGTTGAGGCGCTGGGATTAGCCACTTCGCCCCTGCCACAACCGATGCAGTTCCAGCAAATGGACGGCGGGCCCATGAGGGGGGAACCATGTGTTTTAGAAACTCAGGCGGTCCCGGTAGGGACCGAGGAGCATTGGGGAATTGAGACTTTCGTAATCGCCCCCTCCTGCTCTTTCGACGTGGTAGTTGGCTCAGCCTGGCTCGCCCGCCACCAACCCGACATAAGGTGGGAGGAACAGATCGTCCGGTTCCCAGATTGGAGGTGCGAGCATCACCACTGGCGCCCCGAATGGGGGCCGCACGCCCCCCCCCAAAACATGCGGGCGTGCCTCACACTTGAGGAAGTCGCCTCCATCCCCAAGGAGTACCGAGACTTAAAACTGGCATTTAGCGAGAAGGAAGCGGATGAGCTACCGCCCCACCGCCCTACAGACTGCGCCATTGAGCTAATCCCCGGGCAGCAGCTTCCCAAAGCGAAACTGTACTCCATGGGTTGGGCGGAGAAGGCTGAACTCCGAAAGTTTTTGGACAAAAATCTAAAGCGTGGTTTTATTCGACCGGCCACAGCCCCCCATGCCGCCCCCGTTCTATTCCGAAAGAAAAAGGACGGGTCGCTTAGACTTTGCACAGATTTTCGTGCGATAAACGGGATTTCCATGTCCAACGCCTACCCGATCCCGTTGATAAAGGACTTGTTAAACACTGTAGCAAAGGGGAAAATATTTACCAAACTCGACCTCCGGGACGCGTACTTTCGCGTCCGCATCAAAGAGGGGGACGAATGGAAAACAGCCTTCAACACCCCACTGGGACAATTTGAGTACCTTGTCATGCCGTTTGGGCTACAGGGAGCCCCGGGCGTTTTTATGAACTTTATCAATGAAGTGCTACGGGACTTCCTGTTCAAGGGGGTGGTAGTGTACCTTGATGACATCATTATCTATTCACAAGATCTAAAGTCTCATGTGCCGTTGGTCAGAAAAGTGTTAAGCACCCTTTGTAAACACAAACTGTATGCCAAACTGTCGAAATGTGAATTCCATAAGACCGAACTTGATTATTTGGGCTTCCGGGTGTCGGGGGAGGGATTGTCCATGGACCCCGCAAAGGTCCAAGCGGTGTTAGACTGGGAACCCCCTCGAACCCGCAAGCAATTACAAAGTTTTATCGGGTTCGCTAACTTTTACCGCGACTTCATAAAGGGGTTCGCCACGGTCATGCTCCCCCTTACAGAACTCCTCAAAACCAAAGGGAAGGGTGACGAGGCTAAAAAACCCGGCGCACGCCTAACGTGGACGCCGGACTGTCAAAAAGCTTTCACTGAGCTAAAACGCCTCTTCACCTCCGAACCCGTGCTGGCGCACCCTGACGAACTAAAGCCCTTCGTGGTCCAATGCGACGCCTCCGACGCCGCTGTGGGAGCCATATTAATGCAGAGGGGGGAAAATGGGGCGCTCCGACCATGTGCCTATATTTCCAGGAAATTTTCCAATGAACAGAGAAACTGGTCAGTCTGGGACAAAGAAGCGTTTGCAGTCATGTTTGCTTTAAAGACCTGGCGCTCCTGGCTTGAAGGAGCAAGAGTCCCCTTCGAAATTTGGACCGATCACAAAAACCTGGAAGCCCTCACTGGGCGTCGCAAAATGACTGCAAAACAGATCCGATGGGCAGGCTTCTTTGCTAAGTTTGATTTTGTGCTGAAACACATCCCAGGCTCAAAGAACTTTTTAGCGGACGCCCTTTCCCGCCTGCCCCAACACGACAGTCTTAGAGAGGAGGTGGTGGACTCACTAATTTCCCCCTCAGCCATCGCGGGGGGGGTCACCACCCGCTCCGGCAAACAGACCGACCCTCCGGACTTAGAATTACTTTCTCGATTCCTCTCGGAGTACAAACAAGAAGCTGACCGCCCCCCCAACTTGGTCAAGGCCGAGAACGGGCTATATTTACATAATGAAAAAATCTATGTGCCCGATCCCCTCAGGAAAGAGGTCTTGGACCGCTGCCACTCAAGACGCTTGGCCGGCCACTTTGGCTATGTTAAAACGCTCAACTTGCTCACCCGCCAATTTTGGTGGCCGAAAATGAAAAAGGATGTTTCAGAATTTGTACTGTCATGTCCCACATGCCTCATGGCAAAACGGAGGGGGGGCAAACCTCCGGGCCACCTAGTCCCCCTCCCTACAGCCACCCGACCTTGGTCGGTAGTCTCCATGGACTTCATTGTGGAGCTTCCGCCTTCGCAGGGCAAGACCGTCATCTTGGTCGTAGTCGATACCTTTTCAAAGCAGGCTCACTTCATTCCTTGCAAACAATTACCTACCGCCAAAAAACTTGCCCAGCTCTTTTTCACTCACATTGTACGCCTACACTCATTCCCAGACAAGGTCATTAGTGACCGCGGAACACAGTTCGTTGCCAACTTCTGGCGGGAGTTTTGCAAACTGGCTGGTATTGAGCAAGGATTGAGTTCTGCCTACCACCCCCAGTCGGACGGACAGACGGAGAGGGTTAATGGCCTTCTAGAGCAATACCTCCGCTGCTTCATTAATTTCCAACAGTCCAACTGGGTAGACCTCCTCCCCTTTGCAGAATACGGCTACAACAATAGCCTCCATAGCTCAACCAAAACCTCCCCTTTTCAAATCATCAATGGTTACGAGGGCAAGCCGTTCCCCACGCTCGCCCTCCCAGCTAACCCATCCCAACCGACATCGTGCCAACAGTGGTGGGAGGGACTTCGTGAAGGCTGGAAGGGAATTCAGGAAAACCTAGAGGAAGCGAAAAAAGCATACAAAAAACAATTTGACAAAAAACACTCTCCGGAGTGGGATCTAAAGGTGGGGGATACAGTTTTCCTGTCAACAAAAAACCTCCCCCTTCCTCAGTCCTGTCGCAAACTGGCACTGAAGTTCCTCGGACCCTTCAAAATCAAAAGGGTGATAAATAAAGTAACGGTAGAGCTCGAACTACCCAAATCTCTAAGTAAGATCCATCCTGTTTTTCATTGCAGCTTGCTTCGGAAAGACCCTGGTGCTACGTCCTTCCATCCCAGGGCCCCACCGCCCCCTCCGACGACAGTGAGGGGTCAGAGTCACCATGAAGTCCAGGAGATCCTGGACTCCAGAGTCAAACGGGGGAAACTGTATTATTTGATCAGGTGGAAACACTTCCCCCCGAGCTGTGACGAGTGGGTCGAATCTCAGAACGTAGTGGCTCCGCAACTGCTGAAAAAGTTTCACCTACTGTACCCACACAAGCCCAAAGCCGGTCCCGCGGGAGGGGGCGCTTAGGGGGGGCAGTATGTCAGAACTTGTATCTTTGCTGCTGGTCCCCTATAATGTGACCAATGCTGTATGGTAGTTTTACTGTGTCTTAGAGCTGTATTGTAACTGAACCAAACTGACTCCATGTTGTAACCTCTGCTTAACCCAGAGTGCCTGAATAGTAATTAACCTTGCCCCACTGGTATCCAAAATATTTGGGGCTGTAGAATGAATTATGTCTTGTCTCTGCACATTCTCACACTGGGACCCTTTGAAGCCGAACAGCATGGCCTTCGAAGTAGGGAGGCATCCTCTCTACTGATAGTGATGGTGAGAAGACAGCTGCGCCCTACAATGTGAATTGTGGCTTTGTGAGATGTTTGCTTTACGTGTATAAAATCAAGCTGATGCTGGCTCTCGCCATTACTGTTATCTTGCCTTTTCCAGCACCTAGTTCTCTTCAATAAAATCCTAGCTTTGTAACTGAGTATGGGATCCGTTTGAAGTTCTTGAGTTCTGACAGTTACAAGAGAGGAAGGAAAAAGTTCCCATTCTGTCCCCATGCGCCCATGAAGATTTCTGGGTGACCTGGAGCCAATCATTTTCTTTCAGCGTAATTTACCTTGCAGGGGAAGCTGCAAGGTTTGTTTGTTTTTTTAATGCCACCCTGAGATCCCTGGAGGAAGGACAGGATGAAAATGCAGTTGACAGATGGCTGACAAAGATCCTGTAACCATGAGAGTGAGGCTTAATTCCCTCTATGCAACCACTCATATTCTGCTAAAGGAGAACGCACATTTCTATGCCTTCTCCAGATATGGGAGCACTTTTTTTTTTCTTTTAAGTCACTCACATGACATAAAAATAGAGCTTTTTTTCTGAGGAAATGTGGGGGGGTGAATGGAGTCCTGGAACCTCTGTGAAAACAAAATTCTCAAAAAATGTTTAAAAGTTCATGAGGGACACCCATGTGTTTCTCCTTCATTTCCCTCTTGATAGTTCCAACACTTCTTTTTAGAGAGAAAAAAAGCCCTGCATAAAAACCTTGGGGGGTGAGGACATTCCAAGCTTTTTGATATGCACTTGGTTCTAACCAGGGCTTTTTTGTAGCAGGAACTCCTTTGCATATTAGGCCACACACCCCTGATGTAGCCAATCCTCCTGGAGCTTACAGGGCTCTTACTAAAGGGCCTACTGTAAGCTTCAGGAGGATTGGCTACATCAGGGGTGTGTGGCCTAATATGCAAAGGAGTTCCTGCTACAAATAAAGCCCTGGTTCTAACAAACCATCATCCTTTCCACCATGGAAATGTCTGGCAAGAAAGATGTGTGGACGTTACATTACACACAAACACAGAAACATCTAGGCCTCATTTCTGCACTTTATTAAATGAGCTTCTTCAGACATTGGTCGCAAAGGACTGGTGGTGGTAGAAGATTGTTATCGACTTTACAGGATGGGAGCTCAGTAAGACAGATATGGGGATGGTACATGGATGGGAATGCCTTAAATCCTTTCAGGTGAACAGAGTGACAAATTTAAATTGACAACTAGACACACACAGAACTGTCCTCAACCTTAACACACTCCAAATCCACCTTTACCACTAACCTAAAATGTGAAATCCACTTTTATTTCTCCTAAAATGACAATGATGCCTCTAATCTAACTCACTATAAATCTGAGTATAATCCAGCGGAGGGGTCATTAACCAGAAATAGAAAAGTCAGAGCCTTCCGTATTGCTCAGCTCCCTAACTGAGATTCTTTTTTCCAAGCCTTTCTCTCCTCCATGCTGCTTCCTGAAGAAGTAAAGCAAGTGGCAACCAGAGAGGGCTTCTCCGGTGGTGGTACCTCACATTTGGAATGACCTCCCCCTTGTGGCTCACCCAGCACCTTCTTTACCTCTCTAGGCAGCAATTCTCTTTACCCAGGCTTTTTAACTAAGGGATTATATCATTTTAATCTTTTTGGCCAGGCAAGGGTGTTTGTGCCTAGCCTCAGGACTATTTTATTAAGATCATTTTTGACCAGGGGTGGCCAAACGGCAGCTCGGGAGCTACATGTGGCTTTTTCACACATACTGTGTAGCACTTGAAGCCCTCACTGCCCCGTCAGCTGGCTTGGAGAAGGCATTTGTCTCTTTAAATCGCTTCTCCAAGCCAAGCCAGCTGGTGGCTTAGAGAATGCATTTAAAGTTAAAGTTGTTTTCTTTCCACCTCTCCCTCCCTTTCCATCTATCTGCCTTCTTTCCTCCCTCCCTCTTTCCCCTCCCAGTCCTGCAGCTCTCAAACATCTGACGTTCATATCTTGCAGCTCTCAAACATCTGACATTTATTCTATGTGGCTCTTACATTAAGCAAGTTCGGTCACCCCATTTTAGATTGTTCCACGTCATCAGGTGATTTTATACCTTGGTTTCTTATAGCCTTTTTAATTGACTTGGTTTGACTATTTAGATTATTGACTTTGATTGTTTTATTGCTACGTTTTTACTGGTAGGGGTTGTTTTTACTGTCTGTTTGCTTTCTTTGGTCCTTACAAGCTGCCCCGAGTAGGTCTGGAGAGACACCATATACATTTCCTAAATAAAATAATAAATAGAATGGTTAAATAATGATACATGAACAGATGCCCCACAGAAAAAGCCTTTCATTGTTTGTCACTGGATCAACAGGAAAAAGAGAGGGGAAGATTTAGATGTCTACACCTCTAAACTGGCAATACATGAATGGTCACGGGCAGGAGCATTTATTTAAAACAAAAAAACCAAAAACCAAGGCAGTTTGTGGAACGGAGTATAGGTGAGTTGTACAGTTTGCTAGGCTCAACCTTTGTAATCCTTTTCAAGTATTTCATGAGGAATTATATACCAGAATTATTAAGACCGAGAATGTGGGTTGCAGATAACCTGTGCGGCATAGACTACCCATATGCATGTCAAGTTTTATTTGCGGCTGTTATAATAAACTTGCAGTGGAAAGGTTATTTCCCTTAGAATTGTCTTATGCCATTTTCGTAGTGAGTAATGACAATTGGCTAAATGAATAAAAGAATAATTTCATTGTTACCACCTGCTCTTTCTATCACAAGCACAAAAAGAAAAAAGTGGTGGGGGAGAGGGAAACGCTGCAAAATTTGCAAATGATGCTACTCTGTGCTAAATTGTGTGGGATGTTTTATAAAGTGAATTAATATCCACCAGGGACCGGGCTGAGATCATCAAACTCATTTCACATAAGACAACAAATTAAATCTCTCCAGGGACTTGATACACGAAAAGCCAGTGTGCTCTCAAGCAATCCAGCTTTTTCAGAGGTAGATTTCTCTAAGCTAAAAAAAAAAAAAAAATTAAAGATACTTTCAGGATTGCATCTATTGTCTTGTTATGCACCACCTAATGAAACGCTGCTTCTGCTTTCGCCAGATGGTAGTACATATAATTTTCAGGCCTCCGATTCACAGCATCATACAAACAAATTGTATGACAAACATTACCAGTCTAGAAATCCCTGATTATTTATTCCCCACCCCCAACATCAAAATAACCCAATCCTTTCATCTCACTGTTGTTGCTGAGGTACGCAATATTTTAAGATTATTTTTTTTTTAATGCTAATCTATTTAAGGCTGTGTCTGTTTTCCCCCCTTTCTTTTTGGGAGCTGGCACAAATTAAACCGATCAATTCTCAGCTTGATTGATTGGTTCAATACAGATATATATATTTTAAGAAATCAAATGTGAAAGCAACGAGGAGGCAAAAAAGAGCATAAACTGTACAATACAAAATGCATCCTTAATACATTTTAACAATAACACATGCTGTGTTCATACAGTGGAATAACATCATCCATATGAATCCTAGGAATTTAGTATATCTGACAGTCTCTCTCAACCACCCATAACATTCTTTCCTGTCTCATTGTGGCTGGCAAAAGAGAATTCCATAATTGAGTGGTACAGAACATGTGCCCTCCCTGCAAGAAGATGACAGATGGATTATAAAAACTTCAAAGCAGAGCATTCGGAGCACCAGGGGAGAGATAGTGGGTATTTGAACTCTCAGTCTTTACCCAGGAGACAATGGCACTGTGACATGGTGCATATATCAAGGAATGGTGTAACTAGATAGACATAATCTTTCTTTTCAGTACGTATTTAACATTCTGTTACGAACAAGTTTCAGCCTAGCTAAAGTGCAACTCATCTTAATACTAATCATTGTAGCCTGAAAGGCTACATGTCTTCCCCCTTTTTTTCATTTCTGGTTAAATTGTTCCCTGCATAAAAGTGATTTTTTTTAAAGGACATTGGCAACCTTTATGCAGTTATCTGGGGTTGCTGCTTTTCCAAGGGTTTTTTTTCCCCCTTTCCCTCTTTTTCTTTTCATGTACCCTAGGACCTCCTTTGCATATTTGAACATCTGCTGTCTGATGGATCTGTTTGACAACCTGGATGTTAAGTATATATATATGCCACACATTGTTAATCACGGTTTCGTTACTCTTCTGACATTATATTTACATTTATTTATTAGTTCCCCGCATTTATTTGTACCCTCCCTGAACGGTTTACAATTTTCCTCTTCACTCCTCCACTATATCCTCACAACATCTGCCCTTGTGAGGGGAGTCAAGCTGAGATTGGGTGACTGGCTTATGGTCACCTGTGGCAGACAAGGGATTTGAACCTGGTCCTCTCAAAACCTAACCACTACAAAATGCTGGCTTTTATATTCAGGCCTTGAGATCTACTAGTATTTGTTGTGGTAAATGCATTGTTTGAAAAAGGAGATGAACACCTCCAAAAACCTTGAGATCTCTGAAGTATTTTGAAAAACATGAATTGCAACTGATGATGAAGCTCAAGACAGTGCATCCTCCTGGACTGAATCGAGACCTCGATTTCCTGTCTCATCACCAATGCTGATTTCTCCACGCCTGCTATCCCACTGCATACCACAGCTAATCCCATCATGCCTGTTATTGTCATCTGCCTGTTAATGTGATTCAGCATCTGAAATCACTCCACTTTCCAATATATAGGACAGATGGAGTCACACTCTAGCTGTATCTGAAGAAGTGAACAGTGACTCACAAAAGCTCATACCCTAACACAAATTGTGTTAGTCTTTAAGGGGCTACAGGACTCTTGGCTCTTTTCTAAGGCTACAGACAGACTAACATGGCTACCCCTCTTGATCCAAAGCTGTAGTAAGTGTACCTTTGTGAGTAAGCACACCACCAGTGCACAACAACAGGTCAGGTCTTCAAACGTCCTGTGGATAAGCATCAAAAAGCCCATCAACACTCTATGATACATGTTTACTGTGTGTTGCCAGGTTTTTGGAGGTGTTCATCTCCTTTTTCAAACAACGCATTTACCACAACAAATACTAGTGGATACCACTTTCGCTGCACCTAATATAACTGCCACATTAAGTGGTATTTAAAAGACAAATTCATAAATATTGAAATAAATTATATCTCAGACGGCCAGCTCACATCACTGCGACACAACATGTCCACTGGAGTTACGACTCCCACCTCCAGGTGGTAGCTGGAGATCTTTCGGAATTACAACTGCTCTCCAGGAAAAAAGAGATCAGTTTCCCTGGAGAAAATGGCTGCTTTGGAAGGCAGACAGCTGGGCGTTTTACCCTGTTGAAGTCACTCCCCTCCCTAAACCTCACCTTCCCTGAACTCCACTCCCAAAATCTCCAGGAAATTTTCAACCTAGAACTGGCAACTTTAACTGCTCTGGCAGGGAGGGCAGGATATAAATAGAATTAAACAAATAAGTAAATAACTGGGATGCTAAACACAATAGTTCAGTCCAAATGATCCACTACATCATGGTTCAGAAGATATGAAGCAACTCACAGTCTCTCTCACACTCCTCCCGCCCCACCACCATACTGGATTTCAGATTTCTGATTAGTACCACAGGTTGCCACAACATCCAAACCAGCAAACAAATGATACCTGGAAGCCACAGTTTGAAGCTTGAAGTTTATTTCTGGCTTTAAAATATTATCTGAGGAAAGCCTAAATTAACTTATGTAAGACCAATACGCATCTCCAAACAATGGTCAAGCATAGGTTGCCACCCCAGTATTAGCAACCAGCAGGAGCTTTTGGGAGGCAGGGGCCTAAAAAACAGTGTTATGCCATGAGGTCACTTCCGAGTTTGCGCTAGAAGTGACATCATGGCATAGGTGCCACCCCAAGTGGCCCCATTTTTCCTGCAACAACAGCCAAAGGTTGTTGAGTGGCAGTCCAATGCTCACTCATGACTTCCCACATTGTGCATCCACAAAAATCAGAAGGTCTCTAGGTGAAACTTGATTTTCATGTAACTAATAAGGTGTCCATGTCATATTCCCAACCTGAAAGAGAGACCGCTTGTCCCACTGGAGGTGGGCCTCCATGCCCCAGGGTATCAACTTTAACCTGAGCCTAACCTTCATTATATGGACAAACTGACACATGAACCCAGCACCCTCAGAATGCATGTCACAGGCCATCAGATGGGGTCTGCTTTCAAATATTCTACATGACAGCTGTTTGTTGTATATACACTTGTGCAAAGTGGTTCGCCACATTGCTAGTTCAAGTTTTACCACTCGACAACAAATGACTGCTATCCAATATCTGCAGTAAGACACTGAAACCTGAGAAATGTGTACAGGAAGCACAACAATGGCTCACTGAGTGATAACAAATGACGCGTGGAGCAATTTAACATGCTTATCCACTGAAGTCCAAAGGTTTAACTTATTCAGCATATATACATAATACATGCACTAATATATAATTGACTACAATCTAGATAGACAGATGAGAGGGGGGGGTGGAATTCTAGCAGGAGCTTCTTTGCATACTAGGCCACACACCCCTGATGTAGCCAATCCTCCAAGAGCTTGCCAAAAAAAGCCTTGTAAGCTCTTGGGGGATTGGCTACATCAGGGGTGTGTGGCCTAATATGCAAAGGAGATCCTACTAGAATTCCACCCCTGGATGGATGGACAGATGGATAGATAGAACTCTGCTGCTGTAGGAGGTGAAGCCAACCACAAATTGTCAGTTATATATAACTTGAATCGTTGTCAATATTTCAGGCAGAATCTCTGTTTAATGGGGTGCCTTTTAATCTACCATCAGAAGCTCTGCAGGTAGAAGTCCCACCTGGCCTCTTTCTAAAAGCACGATGAATGCCAAGAAATGTGTAGGTGGGCATAATGGTGCCCACGTGCATCACATTGGGGATCACTGCCTTAAACAGTATATCATGCCTTAGTTTTTGGTTGGTTTATCTGCTTTCTCCAGGGGATCTCTGTAGTCTGGACATAAACTTTCATTCTGGGGGATCCCCGGGTGGAAGCCAAAATTCCTACTGTAACAGCAGGAAAATCCTATAGTGACCACGCCATGTGGCCCTTAAGCTTGTGGCTCCGCAGTATGGCAAACATTTGTAAGTCACACGCAACCGTCTGTTCCGTCCTGTACAGGTCGCTAAATTGTCACCAAACACAAGAGGAGGCAGAGGCAGAAGTCTGCATCTTTGAAGGCAACGTTCTCTCAGAAATACTCTTTTTTAAAGTGTATTTTCAGCTTTCCTTTTTCATCCCACCCCCCCCTACATACCATGATCTTCTGCCATGCCGGAATGTAAACACGGCAGGAATAGACAGAATCTCGAATTAAGGATTTGAATGCATTTCTTTAGAAGTAAATCTTCAAAGAATGTACATCCCCAAACATCACAGCGATTCAACAAGCTAAGGAGCTAGTGAGCGCTCGTACAACCATACAGGTCATGCCTGTTACTTATTACCCATTGGTCCTTGCGTACTGACAACAACGAACAGCAACAAAAAAAAAATATGGAAGGCAGCTTTCTCTCTTTTCTTTAAAGCTTAGTACATTTGGCAAGCGAAAACAGACAGTAATGCTGCTTTTGTGGGAGGAAATGCAAGTCCACAATAGCAGCTCTTGCACTTGCAATGGTGTGCCATCGGACATAAAGGCCGCACTGCAGGGTTCAGCTGCTCAAATCTGACTTATGATCTCTGCTATTAGGAGTATCTACTATTAGTAGCCAATATTAGTGGAAAGGGGGGGGGGGAATAAACCAGAAATTCAAGCGTGTTTTCTTTACAGAAGCTACCAATGAGGACTTTCCTTTAGCAGTAAACAACATGAAGATGATCGACGCCTGTGGTTGGAAAAAAACATATACTTCCCCCCCCCCCTTTTGCTTAATGAACAGTCAATTTGTCTATCATAATGATGCCCAACTTAAAAACCATCAAACGGGGATGAACGTTTAATGATATGAAAGCAGGAGATGGGTTTCAAACACAGTCAACAAAATGAGGAAGGTCCCTGCCATTAAAAACGATAGTAGCCCGTGCCAACTCTAACTGCTGTACATTTGTTGGATAATAGCTCTGGGTTTTTTTTGTTTTTAACTATGAGATCTTTTTCAAAGGAAACAAAGAAAAGAACATTTATTCAGAGTGATACATGACATTCCCCCTCCCACCCTCCAAAAAAAAAAAACCTGAAAAAAAAATATGGTGTGAGTGAGCTAAAAGCAAGTCATCTTCCTGAAGGCAGAATACAGAGACATCTTTAAGATTAATTCCATGAGAGAATGCTAAAAGTCAAATGCCAAGAGATATTTAAAATACATTAATATGCACAGCGGAGGCCAGATTCCAACATGTAGCTGGACAAAAGCCCAGTTTCATGCGTAAATTGGGTCACTTTGCCTCCATGTGGCCCCAAAAGATGCTGTTCTGGTATGCTACAGCTTATGTGTGGGATAGGGTTGCCAATCCCCAGTTGAAGGCAGGGGATCCCCTGGTTCAGAGGCCTTCCTCCCGCTTCAGGGTTATCAGAAAGCAGGAGGGAATGTCCGCTGAGCAGTCCATTATACCCTATGGAGACTGAACCCCATAGGGTGCAATGGAGAATTGATCTGTAGGTATCTGGGGCTCTGGAGGGGCTCCTTTTTTAAGGTAGTGGCATCAAATTTCGGCATAGCATCTAGTGCATCTCCTCAAAAAACTCCCCAAGTTTCAAAATGATTGGAGCGGGGAGTCCAACTCTATGAGCCCCAAAAGAAGGTGCCCCCATCCTGCATTATTTCCAGTGAAGCAAAGGCATTTAAAAGGAACACAGTCCCTTTAAACACAATGGCCAGAACTCCCTTTGGAGTACAATCGTGCTTGTCACAACCTTGTTCCTGGCTCCACCCCCAAAGTCTCCTGGCTCTACCCCCACCCCCAAAGTCCCCAGATATTTCCTGAGTCTGACCTGGCAAACCTACCGTGGAAAGGCTGAGGACTCAACGTGTAAAGAGGAAGCAAGGTGTGTTGAATGTTGTACTGGGGGGAACGCATCCCCAACATCACATTTAAATGAGGGCCCAAATACTATGGGAAATTGTACATCACACCATAGAATTCTCAGACCTTTGATTCTTACCCATGCCTTTGCCCTGATCTGATAGTTCAGGCTAACCCAATCTTGCTAGGTCTCAGAATTTAAGTAAGAATGAGTCTGGCTAGGATTTGGGTGAGAGGCCACCAAGAAAATCCAGAGTTGCATGGCAGAGCCAGGCAATGGCAAACCACCTCTGAATGTCTCTAGCCTTGAAAACTTTATCAGGTCATCATCTGATGGCAGTGTATACACACATCCATGTTTAATATTTGTACAAAGAAATGAAATCTCACGACAAAGAAACAACAATTTTAGCGGCACAAAGCTATTCTTTTAGGGGGGAAAAACCCATATTTTAAAATGCTGGCAGACAAGGAGGCATGGTATAGCCCAGTCTCAACGAATCTCAGAAGCTAAACAGGGACCGATTCCTCACTAGCAGTTCCTCCACCCCCGGGCTTCTGTTTTCATCGGATCAAGTGATCGATTCTCTCACTAGTCATTGTGAGACTGCATTTTGACTTGTAAGAAGGTAAAGGTAGTCCCCTGTGCAAGCACCAGTCGTTTCCATCTCTGGGATGACGTCGCATCACGACGTTTTCACGACAGACTTTTTACGGGGTGGCTTGCCATTGCCTTCCCTAGTCATCTACACTTTCCCCCCCAGCAAGCTGGGTACGCATTTTACCAACCTAAGAAGGATGGGCGGCTGAGTCAACCTCGAGCCGGCTACCTGAACCCAGCTTCCATCGAGATTGAACTCAGGTCGTGAGCAGAGGACTGCAGTACTGCAGCTTTACCACTCTGCGCCACGGGGCTCTATTTTGACTTGTAGCTCCCTCCAATTTCCCTCACAGCTTCCGACTCTCCAAAAAAACAGAGCAGGAAGCTGCGAGGGAAACTGGAGGGAGCCGTGGATCAAAATGTGCCTGCACAGCAACTGGTGCGGAATTGATCCCACGAAAGCAGAAATCCGGGGGCAGAGCGACTGCTAGTGAGGAATCAGTCAGGGCCAGTACTTGGAAGGGAGTGCAGCAGGGAGGCTCTGCAGAGGAAAGCAATGGCAAACCACCTCTGCTTCTCATTTGCCTTGAAAGCCCCTTACTAGGGTCACCATAAGTCACCTCTGACTTAATGGCACTTTACACACACACTTAGAAATGTTAAGAAAGGTCTACACTTCAGCCCACCGGGGACAGTCAAACGTTGGTTAATCGCTCTTGAAAGACAGATGCAGTTGGCCAATTTTATCACAACAGGGTAATTTTTTAAAACAATCATTACTTAGGGACACCAGCATCTTGGCAGCCACGGTTTCCACACATTAAATTTCTCACAGGCTTGTGGAAAATGGAATGGCCGAAACAACTGAGCAGGTATCAAGGAAGACAGTTCCAATGACATTCCATCAGCATCAGATACCAGGAAAATTAGAAATTAAAACCTAGGTTTGGGCAGAGCTTTTTTTTCGCAGGAACTCCTTTACATATTAGACCATATAGACCTGATGTGGCCAATCCTCCTGGAGTTTACAGTAGGCCCTGTAAGCTCTTAGAGGATTGGCTACATCAGGGGTATGTGGCCTAATATACAAAGGAGCTCCTGCTAAAAAAAAAAAAAAGCCCTGGGTCTGGAGCAGAAAACTGGAGCCATATAAGCTGCAGCAAAAGTCTTCTGGAACAAACCAGGAATGGTAGTTATTCCATCCCATCTACAATCTACAGCACCTGGGAGCTTCTGGTATACAGTTGACAGGCTCCAGGCATCCTGGAATTACAACCAATCTCCAGACTACAAATCTCAGTTCCTCTGGAGAAAATGGCTGCTCTGTAGAATGGATCCTATTGCTAAGGTCACTCCCCAAACTCCACCCACAAATCTCCAGGATTCTCCCAACCAGAAGCAGACAACCCTAAGCCACTATATAAACATCCAGGCACTACGAAGTACACCTTTCACAGATTCCTCCTCTCTGGCTCACCTGTTAGGTGTTGAAAACTCCTTTGTATATATTCCTCAACTGCTTCAGATCCAGCTCATTTCCTAATTTTCAGTCTTGCCTTCCTACTTTAGGATGGCTCTCAGATTCACCTTCCCACTCTGTTCGCACTTAACCATCCACCTGTTACCTCCCATAAATTTGAATTTCACCTTGTTCAATCTGGTTTGAATCCATTCCTTGAATGGCTTCTTTGAAAATCAAAGAGTGTGGGTTTTGATGCACAAAATACTGCATTCAACAGCTGGGGTTGATGTAAGAGAATACAGCAGGGGTTTATAAAACAATGATTGGGATGGAGGAACTGCATAAAAAGCACTTGTTAACCCTCTCTCATAGTACTACCAGGAGTGGCCAAACTTGCTTAACATAAGAGCCACATAGAATAAACATCAGATGTTTGAGAGCCACAAAGCATGAACATCGGACATTTGAGAGCTGCAAGGAAGGAAGGAAGCTTTAAATGCATTCACTAAGCCAGAGGTCCCCAACCCCTGAGCCGTGGACAGGTCCCGGGCCATTGTGGCCTGTTTCCAACGGGGCCGCAAAGCCACCTGGCCACCCCCACACACACAGCCTCACCCCCCGCAGTGCCCCTTCCCCCGTTTGTACCATTTTAAGGCCAGGGAAGGGGCCATGAAGCGCCTTTCAGGCTGACCTCCCCCCCTGCCAATCAGCTGATCAAACTGGCGGGGGAAACTGTGGCGGCAGCAGGGAGCAACCCACTGAAACAGCCATGCTCCTTGCAGTGGGGGGGGAGGTTGTCCTGAAAGGCGCTTCACGGCCCCTTCCCCGGCTTTAAATGGTAAAAATGGGAGTGGTGAGGCTGTGCGGGGGGGGGGGGGGCAGCAGCGAGGCTGCGCATGGGGGGGGGGGCAGGGCAGAGGAGGAAGGAGGAAACAGGGGGAGGAGGAGGAGGCACCGTGGGGGGGGCGAATTGGGCCAGCCAGCCCTGGGACTGGTCCCTGGGACCAAAAAGGTTGGAGGCCACTGCTCTAAGCCACTGGTTGGCTCGGCTTGGCGAAGTGATTTAAAGAGACAAATGCCTTCTCCAAGCTGGCCAATGGGGCAGTGGGGGCTTAAGAGAGCCACACAGCATGTGTGAAAGAGGCACATGTGACTCTTGAGCCACAATTCAGCCACCCCTGGTACTACAATTTGGTGGCACCCAATGTTCAGTAGATTCATGAGACAGATTGTGGGCAGGCAAAAGAAAGTCAGCAAACCCCCCCCCCCCAAAAAAAATCACTTTGCAGTCATTCTGAATAGCTTTTACTGGCATGTGAGTTGACAATAAAGAATAAAGTATTAACAAACAGAACAATGATAAAACAACAAGAAAGGTTGCCTTCCTAGAGCGGAGTATAAGATATTTTAAAGGCTTGAATAGATAATCTTTGGAAGCCATTTCTGGTATGAAAAGAAGAAGCAATCTTATAAAAATGTCTAATATTAGCATGCTTCTGGAAGCACAAGTGAGCAGTCAATACCACAATTAAGACATCAATACTATACAGTGCGCATATTATCCACGCTTCCAGCACACAACCTATTCAGATCTTTCTAAGACACCATCTTAACACCGGGGCAAACCCTCTTGTGCTATCATTCCCATGCTAATACAGAACTTCTGCAAAAAAAAAAAAAAAAACCCGAGACAGAGAGCAACAGAGAGAACTGCTGTTACATATAGCCTAAATAGATCCCAGCATGGGGAGGAAATCTGGTAAGGAGAGGGTTACAACCAAGAATTAGCACTTGTATGTTCCAAGCCAATCCATCACTTAATATTATCACATGATCTAATGCAACAGAAGGACCAAATAAGTGCTATGAGTGACCTTATTCAACCATCAATTGCCGTTTGGGGATCAGAAAGCCCAGAAGCATGTCCAATTATCCATTATAAATTTCAGACGTTTGTGGGACATCCTTCCAAGGCCTATTTCTTATCCTAACATCAAACTGGATCAGCTCCTGAAAGCTATCCTCTACAGAACCGATAACTTTCCCCCACAACGAAGTACTCCCTTCACATTTGTTTTAATTAATCAATTTTAATTTATAGTCCCGCCTTCTCCCTGGGACTCAAAGTGGATTACAAGTAGGACAGAACTATTCAGTCAATCAGTAAGCTGATTACAACCAGCTTTGAACAACATTTGACCCTAACAGTGACAATTCCAAGAGAAACAAAGTTATCAGTAAGACTCAAATATAACATTTGAGGCCAACAGCAAAGATTTCTGGAAAAGCAACATCATGCAAAGGGACTGGGATCAAAGAACTGAAAGAGGGGGGGAAATATCCTTAATTCAGGCCGTTTCCCAATAGAGTTGCCAGCTCCAGATTCAGAAATTCCTGGGTATTTGGGGGCAGAGCTTACAGAGGCGAGGGTTCGGGGATGGAGGAGCTCAGCAGATGTAAAGCCATAGAGTCAACCCTCCGAACCTGCTGTTTTCTCCAGAATTGATCCCTGTAGTCGGTTGTAACTCCAGAATGCCAGGACCAACCTGTAGTTTGGCTCTTGGTCTGGTCCATTTCACCACAGCTCTGCTCCCCTGATCAGAAGGCCCTCCTGAACAATCCTGTTTTGCACACTTTGTGAAATGAAGGCCCTTCCTAATAGGCTCAGGCAGAATGTTCTATAAAGTGAAGGCACCACAGAGAATGCGCACAGATAGGAACGCCTCCTCCCCATATTATCTAGCCCACCAGTTAAGATCTGCCTCACGAGACCTGCTGTCTGTGCCCCCCTTTCAGGCATCAGGCACAAGGCAACCAGAGACAGGGCTTCTACAGTGGTGGCACCTTGCTGGCAGAATGATTCATGAACTCTTCAAAGCACCAGACCAAAAGCTAGGCCTCTGATTTAATACTACCATAGTCTGGAAACAGTTATTTTAAACAGGGATCACTTTCTTGTGGTCTATGTCATTAATTAATAGCTTTTAATATTTGCCGTCTGTTTCTATTTTTGTAAAACACCTCAGGCCACTTCCAGGAGAGGCAGCATAAGTTTTTTTTAAAATAAATAAACAATAAAAGAAAACAAACAGTTGCCAATTTTACCTGTTTGCCTGATACCTTCAGAAAGCTTAGCCCAGATGAGTGAAGTCTTTGTGGCAAAACACAGCAGAAGAGACACTCTGCAAACACATGGGCATGCTATTTATATGCTATTTAGCAGACATAATTACACTATTGGGTTGCCAAGAAGAGAGCACCAGAGATGTGGTGAGATGAACACAGAATGCCAGTAGTCAGTTCTGTAGCTGCATCCTATATGAATTGAGGATATAGTTTCACTGAGTTAGAAGGAGGAGGAGGAGAAAGAAGGAGGAGGAGGAGGAGAAAGAAGGAGGAAGAGGAGGGGATTGGACTTATGCCCTGCCCTTCGCTAACCAAAGGAGTCTCAGAGCGGCTTACAATCTCCTTTCCCTTCCCCTCTCCACAACAGATACCCTGTGAGCTAGGTGGGGCTGAGAGAGCTCTCACAGAAACTGCTCTTGAGCAGAACAGCCTTGAATGAACTTGCGGCTGACCCAAGATCACATCAGCAGGTGTATGCAGAGGAGTGGGGGAATCAAACCAGGTTCTCCCAGATAAGAGTCCGTGCACTTAACCACTGCACCAAACTCTCTCTATGAAGCACAGAGAGTGGACAATATCCTACCACCCATGCACAAAAGACAGTCTTCCTACGTGCCTCCCCATTGCTGCGGCTTTTCCAACCTCGCAGAAAGATCATTCCTAGGTCCCTAGGATCCACACAAAGGAACAGCCATGAAGACTCATGAGCTGGAGTGAAGAGAAATGAGGGGATAAAACTGCCCAGTGTGGAACTGTCCCTGCAGAAGAGGAAAGAGGAGCCATTTCAACTCCTTGGCCTTACTCACTCCAGCCCTCCATCAACCCATGCAACTACTCTTGTGCATGGATCATGTGACCCCAGAAATGGTCTTTCCAGAAGTCAGAAAGAGCTGTGGCAACGGAGAATAACACAGAAAAACTACATGTCCCACACATGGAATAGTAGGTTACTGTGACTCACCAGAAGAGCTTCTCCTTTGCATGCAGAAGGTCCCAGGTTCAATCGCTGGCATTTTCCGTGAAAAAGGACCAGAGTCAGTATACAGCAGCTTCCTATGCATTCATACTGCCTCCTCTCCTTATAATACGATATTAGAATATATAAATAGTAGTAATATTATGCAATTATTTTGAAAAAAGTTTCAACAAGGATACGTTCTATCACAGAGACAAGGCACAATGTTGAAATAAACCACTTGGGAAAACAGTTGCTCAATACCACCTCCGTCCAACGGTTAATTTAGGCCTTGATCCTGCCGTCCATTCTCATTTGAAATGTTAATTAGCTTCCAACAGGAGACATTCATCCCTCTCTTGGTATTATCCTCTGCACACACAGAGGAAAAGAATGTTTTTCCTTATAACAAATAAGGCAACAAGAAATACCCAATGTCATTTTACAGTTTTTCCCCCTTTTCTTTTCTTCTTTGGTCTATTGTTCTTATTGTCTTTGTGAGAAAATGTAATTTTACTTATATCACTTAACACTAATTATATGTCATTCACAAAAGATTATTTTAAAGTGTAGGCTTTTGAATGAAAAGACTGCCGTACATCATGCAAGTCTAAATTGATCCTATCTCTCACCTACCTCCAAGGTTCTTATGGTATCCCTATCCAGGGGTTTGGGGTTTTTTTTTGTAGTAGGAACTCCTTTGCATATTAGGCCACACACCCCTGATGTAGCCAGTCCTCCAAGAGCTTACAGTGAGCCCCGTAAGAAGAGCCCTGTAAACTCTTGGAGGATTCACCTAATATGCAAAGGAGTTCCTGCTACAAAAGAAGTCCTGTGAGCCTATCTACTGGAAACTCCTAGCTGTCACATTTCAGGTTGTGCATACACACACGTTCCTATTCTGGCAACTATTATTCTTTTCTTACTATCTCTGTTCAACTTAATTTCATACCTCTTATTTTTTCTCCCTACTCTTGCCTTTCTCCATGCTCTACTCCACTTCTTTCTTTCCTGGGGACGATGGAGTTTAGGGAGTATGTGATGTCACTTCTGGGGTCATGCCCAAGGTCTACAGTGGAGGCCACAGAGACTAGGAGAAATTCCTAAAGCTCATTAAAAGTAAAGATAGAGAGACTATTCTTCTCCTACTCTTCAGTTTCTCAAGAGTGGGAGAATGAGGCTGGGGGCAGAGCAGGACCAGATCTACATGTTTTTTGAGGGGGAGGCAAAATTATATTCTATTTTACGGGCCCATAGAACAGAATTGACTCCATACCCAATTTGGAAGGACCCCCTCTGGTCGCACTCAGGGCAAGCGCCCTCCTCTGCTCCCCCCTAGATCTGGCCCTGGGGCAGAGAATTCTCAACCAAGCCTGGGCAACTGGGAAGCACAGATGTACCTACAGGAGGCTAAATGTCTGAGTGTAACATTTTGAGCACACCATTAACACCACTTCGCACATGAAAAACTAGTGCATCAGGGAAAAGATAAGAGTTCTTCCTGTATTACTATAAACCCTAGTTCCACATGACTTCTCTCAATGCAGGTCCCATAATCCCCAGTTCAACCTGTTTGGGGACTGAAGGAGATCCCTTCCTTCCTGTTTTCATTAGTAGAAAGTGCAAGAAAATTGGGTTATTCCAGATTAGTTATTTGGGATTGTTAAATGATATATCGAAAGAGTACAAGAATCACAGACGGCTCAAAACAGTCCTTGAATCAAGAAGGATAAATATATGTTCTAGCAACTAAAACTATTTCCCAGGCATGGTTTGTATTTTTATTCTCTCTGAACAAATGAAAATTCACTGCTACAGTTCAGCTCTGCCTTATCTGGAATTTGTTGAATGCTTTTCCTATGACATTCCTGGGGAATAATAATGAAATCATATCTCTGGAGTTTGTTGATTTTTTTAAAAAAATGGGTTTGTTAGAAGTGTCCCTCTTCTCCTGGAAAACTTGTGGTCATAATTCAACAGTCACTGTTATTATGGGCTGATAATGACAGAAATGTAAGAAGACAAGAAGCTTTCATAAGTATCTACATGTTTTAGAGCAAATGTTTTTTTGCAATATCACTAAGCAGGTTTCCCAGCAAGCTTTCCAGATCCTCAAAAAAACCAAATCAGGGTCAAAGGGTTTTTTTTAATCAAAACCTTTCTGATGACTCAGATCACGTGACTTTTAATATACTATTCTGCAGTAAACAGAAGAACATAAATTAACAAACATGGTGGATATCTGGACCAGTTTCCCACCCTGCATACTAATAAAGTGCCACCCTGCTATCTTGTGTGTGTGTGTGTGTGAAGTCTCGTAAAGTCACAGCTGAATTACAGCAACCCCAGCAAGGGGCATTCAAGGTGAGTGAGAAGTGGAGGTGGTTTGCCATTGCCTTCTTCTGCAGAGTCTTCCTTGGTTTTCTCCCTTCCAAGTTCTCATCCTGCTTAGCTTCCAATATCTGATGAGACTGGACTGTAGCCAGGGCTTTTTTTTTTAGCAGGAATGCACAGAAACACAGTTCCAGATGGCTTGGCATCAGAGGGTGTGGCCTAATATGCAAATGAGTTCCTGCTGGGCTTTTTCTGCCAAAAAATACCCCTGGCTATAGCATACACCTTCCCTTGCTACTTTGGCTGTCTTAGCAGTGGACAAGGGACAAAGCGCAGTCCCCGGATGTTTAAATACAGCTTACTTGTGGAGTTACGTTCAGACTGCCAAAATGCAGATTGCGACTCCATACCGATCAAAGAGCAATTGTTATACTCCAAGATTCAGATTAAACTTGATCTGATTGGTGAAAAGTGAACATTAAAAAAGAAGAAAATGTCTTTTCTCCCACTTTTAATAAGGGAGGAAATGGCAGAATTTGGCCTCATGTCAGCAAAGGGGAAGGCGTGTTGCCGTACCTTGGGGAAAACATCTCATCACAGGAGTGCTTCCAAACTCTTAGCACTTTCCATGGTGCCACAGCTGTGCAGTCACAGGTGCCGGCACCGCATATGCCACAACCATGGAAGTGAGATTAAATGGAACAGACTCCAGGCAGAGAGCCAAGAAGACATCTTATGAGCTTTCTGTTCACAGGCCCTTCGATTTTTAAGACAGAAGGGTTCGATATTAACCTCTAATCTTTACACAGGACGTAGAATTAGAATGTTAAGTGATCATAACTGAAGGGGAAAGTTTCTTCCTGTGACTGGGATGGGGTAAGTGAAAAGGGTTACATTCGCTATTCGTGTAACTTAAACTAACAGAACAGTAATTGGAGGATGATTTTTTAAAAAAAAACAAAAACACGTGCTGCTATCTTGTCCCAAGCCTTCCAGAAACAGCCGAGTAAAATGCCAAATAAACTGTATAAATAAATTACACCAGCATCCTGAGTAAATACTCGAAATTTGTAATTAAAGACCACTTTCGTCTTCTTTTCAAGAGACAATCTGAAGCTTGGGCCATGTTCAGAAAAAGTTACAAAGCCAATCTTTGATTCCTCTGCATCCACAAAGCAAATGAATGAGCCCCAAATAAGTGTGTTTGTTTGTGTATATGCGCATGCACACGCGTGAATTGCAAGATGTTCTTGCCACCAATATGAGGGAGGCCTCAGATTTTGTCACTGTAGGTATGTTATTTGTCATTTCTGCAGCAAACATCAGTTCAAGGTTTGGTACTTATCTTACTGGTTACACATCTGTTGAATGTGAACGTATGCAATATGGAACATATGGAACACTTAAGTGGTTAAACTGTACTGATAGAGATTTTTTACTCAATGCCAAAAAAAAAAAAAAGCAAAATATTAAAAGGTGTTCTAAGCAGCAAGGAATGGGTAAACAGTCCCAAAAAATCTCAAAAGTCCCTCACAACTCTTAACTTACATATGTCCTATCTAGTCACCACCGATTTACAGAAACCCTAACAAGGCGCTTTTAAGGGAGAAACAGAGGCAGTTTGCGTTGCCTTTCTCAGCAGAATCTTTCTTTGTGATCACCCATCCTAGTAGTGACTAGGGCTGCCAAGTTCCCACTGGGAGCAAGGGTGTCAAGTTTGGGGGGCCCCAGCCAGATGGCATGGAGTAGGCCCCTGGGGGATGCCCAACCCCAAAGAGCTCTGCCATTGTGCAATGTACCCGGTGCAATGACATCACCCAGAAGTGAAATCAACACACGGGGGATGCTCTAGCATTCAAGTAAAAACTCTATGGTACCATAGAGTTTTTACTCAAATCCTAGAACATCCCCAGAGTGACAAGCCCACCGTGATGGCGTCATTTCCAGGTGATGTCATCGCACCATGCACACAAAGCACGTGCGAGAAAAATTCCCAAGGCAGGACTTGGCAACCCTAGCATTGAACCTGCTTAGCTTCTGAGATCTGACAAGATCGGGCTCTATCAGACTGCTTTTACTTCTCACCGAACCTTAGCACAGTAAGGAAAATATTAACAGTTGTACTCAGCAGCAAAGAAAGGGTAGAAAAAACACAAATCCCTGCCAAAATAACGCACACAGTGCTGTCACTGCCGAACACAGCCTTTTGGCCGACAACTGCATCTTATGCAGGGCCCTGCACATTACAGAAGGTGCTATTTCCATTTAATAAGGTGCGTGACATTCACCAATATGCTGCACAGGCCTTCAAGCTCTTCGTCTCAACAGAAGGCCCAAAGGTGGTTCACAGAGATAGCAGAGAAAGCAGAGGAGTTTCGTGAGCTTTGTCCAGTTGGCAATTCACGATCACTTTAGAAAAACACTCCAGCAGATTCAGCACTCAGGGAGCACAGTGCAGTGCATAAAACTGAGCATGCTAGTTAAACTATGCAACTCTTGAGCTGTGCCCTCCATTAAGCATAATTGCATTATCTGACAAAAAATCAATGTTCAGATGACACTCAAGAGTTCCAACAGATAATCCCAGACTAAATGTTCCTGGGACTTGTTTGCTACGAACTTTCATGCTAAGTGTAAGTCTCCGAATCAGTTCCAAAGCAGCAGAGAGTCTGCGTGGTCCACTGTATTTTAGAACCTGGGCCTGCATGTCAAGTACAAAGGCCAAATCCATCCACAATTATTGGCTGGCCTACATATAATTCCCTATAATAGCAAGCGTCGTGGTCAGGTGCCTTTCACAAAGGCAAGGAAAGGAGTTCATCTGCGGGGTTTTTTAATGTAAAGGAGAGGGATTTCCCAAGTAAAAATTAGTTTTTAAATTTAAAAATGGGGGGAATAGCCCAATGAGCATGCTCACTGACCTCAGAATGATTAGAGCAGCTGAGAGTCAATTAATGCAAGAGGGGTACAGAGAAAAGATGAAGTAATAGCCTCGCCTGAGCCCTAAGATCTTGAAGTACCTTAGAGAAGGGCTTTTTTGTAGAAAAAGCCCAGCAGGAACTCATTTGCATATTAGGCCACACCCCGACACCAAGCCAGTTGGAACTGATTCCTGTGTGCTCCTGCTCAAAAAAAGCCCTACCTTAGAGAGAAATACTGGAGGAAGGGGGTATTTTGCCTGATTTTTTAATCCAACTTAGTAATTCAAAATAGTGGGGATTTTTTTTTTTTTTTTAAATATTTCCTCATTCAGAGGAAGGAGTGAAATTCTTTTTAAAGCAGTATTTCAAATAACATTGTCAATGCCAAATCAAACCATTAGAGAATTTTTAGATTCAAGAGCAATACTCCAAGCTGTGGAGTCTTGTGAGCAAAAATTTGTGTGCTACTGGCATAAAGGTTGTGAGCTACTGCATAAATTAGTTTGCTCTGGGGCCATTTTTCCTGAGCTAAATAAGGGGCAGGGGATCTCTTGGTTTGGAAGCCCTCCCCCCACTTCAGGGTTATCAGAAAGTGAGGCGGGAGAAGTTGAATGCCCACCGGTCCCCATAGGGTATAATGGAGAATCAATCAGTAAGTATCTGAGGCTTGGGGAGGGGGCGCTGTTTTTTGAGGTAGAGGCACCAAATTTTCTACATAGCATCTGGTGCCCCTCCTCAAAAACAACCCCCAAGTTTCAAAAAGATAGGAGCAGGGGATCCAATTCTATGAGCTCCCCAAAGAAGGTGCTCTGTCCTCCATAATTTCCAATGAAGGGAAGGCATTTTAAATGAGTGCAGTCCCTTTAAATCTGATGGCCAGAACTCCCTTCAGAGTTCAATTGTGCTTGTCACAACCTTGTTCTCGGCTTCACCCCCAAAGTCTCCTGGCTCCACCCTCAAAGCCCCAGATATTTCTTGAGTCAGATCAGAGCTAAGACAAAAATGTGTGAGCCAGAGGCAAAAAACTGTGAGCTACCTTATACTAACTCATCTTAGAGGGAACACTGTTCAAAAGTCTAAAGTGGATTCCATTGCCTCTCTTAGTAATATCTGGGGGGGGGGTTGCAGCAGGAACTCCTTTGCATATTAGGTCACACACCCGTAATGTAGGCCCTGTACTAAGAGCCCTGTAAGCTCCTGGAGGATTGGCTACATCAGGGGTGTGTGGCCTAATAATGCAAAGGAGTTCCTGCTACAATAAAAGCCCTGTATCCCCCCCACTGCCTCCCTTTTTTTTGTTTGTAACATCAAGCACAAGTAACTGATATGGGTGGAGACTTAATAGCTCTGCCTCATGAAAGCTTATTCTGTAGGTTTACCAGTTGTCTTCTTTTTAGAGGATATATCCTCTTTTTTTGGTCTTTGTCTTGTCTTTTTTTTTATTTGATGGAAATGTCCTCTTTTGGGGTTGGAAGGTTAGGAATATTCCTAATTAGTAGCAATTATCGCAGCTGAAATAGTACGAGTTTTTTAAATGAGATTTGTCAGAGTGATCATTTGTTCGAAGTATTCAGTCAGGAAACATGTCCCCTTTTTTGCTTCTCAAACTATGGTAACCTTATTCTTCTGTAATAAAAATTTTGATAGTCCTTACGGTGCCACTGGACTTCTGTTCTATGCTGTTGCAACAGACTAACACAGTCACTCCTCTGGAATTATTTCCATGATAGAAGATTGGCAGCCCTGACGTAGATGGCCCAGGCTAGTTCAGTCTCATCAGACCTCAGAAGTTATGCAGGGCTTTTTTTTAGCAGGAACACAGTTCCAGCTGGCTTGGTGTCAGAGGGTGTGGCCTAATATGCAAATGAGTTCCTGCTGGGGGTTTTCTACCAAAAAAAACCCATATACAAGATTGGCCTGGGAGATAGATCAAGATGGGAAGCCATATTAGTTAATGGATTATCTAGGTTTGAGTCTAGTACCACTTTAGAGACCAACAAGGTTGTGGTGATATGCGCTTTCAAGAGTCAACTCTCCCCTCACAAAGGGAGTTATGACTCTCAAAAGCTCATACCCGTGCTAGTCTCTACTTTGCTACTGGACTTGAATCAAGCTGCTCTTCTGAAGGCTAACAAGGTTTCCCTTTGAAATTAAATTGATTAATGCTTGAAAATACATGTACACAATCTAGGAACTAGCTAGTTTGGTGCAGTGCCAGTTTGGTGTAGTGGTTATGTGTGCGGACTCTTCTGGGAGAACTGGGTTTGATTCCCTACTCCTCCACTTGCACCTGCTGGAATGGCCTTGGGTTAGCCATAGCTCAGCAGAGGTTGTCCTTGAAAGCGCAGCTGCTGAGAGAGCCCTCTCAGCCTCACCCACCTCACAGGGTGTCTGTTGTGGGGGAGGAAGATAAAGGAGATTGTGAGCTGCTCTGAGACTCTGAAATTCGGAGTGGAGGACAGGATATAAATCCAATATCATCATCATGCAAAGAAGCTGAGGAGGGTTTTCCAATTTATGCAAACTATTCACTGTCCCTGAAAAAGCTGAAAACAAACGTTCAGAACAAAAGTTGTGAATCTGTCACATGCTAATTAGAGATGTTTACATTATACGTACATTTTTAAGGTTATATTCCCAAGAGCAAGTGAGATATAAATTCTGGTCATGCTGGTATACTACTAAAAAGTTAAGTGTTGTTATGAACTGTAACTAAATGCCCAACTTTTTGCTCCCCCTAAGTATATTATAGGAATATTTTTAAGCTTTTTTTCCTAAAAAGAAGGGTTTCTTTTTTTTCTCCATGGTAATTCTGAGAGCTATAAACTTTTCCAACCTGAGATAATTATAAAAAAATGGCCTTTGTTTGTAATGCTGCATATAACAACTTAACCATTTTCAACTTTTAAAAAAAATAAATAAATCCAAATATAAGTACCATAGAATGCTGAAGCTTGAACAGTCATCGCAAACACTGGAGATATTTTTAATTACAGCTTGAATAAACCTAAACCCTTTGCCCTTTTCAATTCAAAAACATATCAAACAGTATATAATTTATATGCTAAGTTGCACACAGTACATTTCCTGTTCTTAAAGTACAAAATGGAGTTTGTTCGGCAAGTAAGCTTTAAATACATATCTTTGTTTCTCATATTTTCTATTATTTTCCACCAGAAAAACACTGAGGGTTCTGAAATTTCCTATTCTTTTTCACCAGAAAAACATGGAGGGTAGGTTTTAATGCCTTCACCATTTTTGGAAATTTTATCTCTCTAGGTCTATCCTACTGAGATATCCTTTGGAGAGAATGGAGGACGGCAGTAGCTTCTACTTCCTTCCAACACAGGAATTTATATTTCCATTTTACGGCACCAAACATAAAATAGGGTTGACACTTTCCACATGGGGCCTGTAGATCTCCCGCTCTTACATCTGCTCTCCAGCTGGCAGAGATCAGCTCCCCTGGAGAAAATGGCTGCTTTGGAGGGTGGGCTGCATGGCACTGTATGCTGCTGAGGCACCTTCCCGAACCCCACCCTCTCCTGGCTCCACACACACCCAATTCTCCAGGTATTTTCCAACACAAACCTGGTAACCCTAACTGCACAAGACGATCTGAAAAAGTCAAAGATGGAACAAAAGTTATCCTCCCATTCATGGAAGGAGTTCTCCAGCTCAAAGAAGCAGCCTGCCATGAATGGAACCGAACTATTGGTTTGCTTTCCAAAGAAACTGAGAGGTCAAATATGGTGAAGACAGTACCAAAAGTGCCATCATGTTTGGTTATAATTTCAGTGATGGATCTAGTTCCTTTTCAAATGGCATTCAATAGTTTTACAGTTGGGGCTATTGACACTAGTTTATCCTAGAATGAGAGATCTCACTCTTGGGAGGCTAGGTTAACAGATGTACCAGCTCTTGGAACAGTAATCTGAGGAAAAGAGAAACTCAAAACATTTCTTTCGCAATCCTAAAATTCATTCCACTTGGCTACTAACTGGTCTTTCTCCCCTATTAGTTCTAGAGTTACCAACTCTGGCTTGGGAAATCCCTGGAGATTTAAGGACAGTGCCTGCAAAGGGCAGAGTTGAGGAAAGGAAGTGTAGTAGGAATGTGATGATATTCTAAGAATTCCATTTCTCCTATACTCTAAGGATATTCTTACAGTAAACCATAGAGATCATCCTTCAGGGGAACTGATCTCAGTATTTTGGAGATCAGGTATAATTCTGAAAGAAATCCAAGCCCCACCTGGAGGTTATCAATCCTATTTGTCTTATCCCCTAATCCCACACCATTCCCTCAGTCTTCAGTGAAATTAGTCTGGGTTATCCCAAAAACCAAACAATATGGCTGAGTGTGTTAAGGCTACAAATCCATCTGACAATGCACAGGAGCAAAAATTTGAACCTGCTTTTCTACCATAGCAACTGTACAACACTATACCTTTTTAGATGTATATATTTTATTTCTACCCCGCCCTTCCAGCAAGCAGGTTCAGGGTGGGGTGGGGTCACAATTCTAACAGTAGACCAATTTTATAACCACAAAATAGTAAAATCACAAAACAATAATAAGATGGCATTTTACCAAAATCAGATTCTGGATCTGGTCAGTAGGGTTGCCAAGTCTAACTCAGGAAATATTTGGAGCCTTTCGGGATACAGCTTGGAGATTTTGGGGGTGGAGCCAGAAGCAAGGTTGTGACAAGCATGACTGAACGCCGAAGGGAGTTTTTGCTATCATATTCCTTTTAAATGCCCTGGAAATAATGGAGGACAGGGCACCTTCCTTGGGGGCTCATAGAACTGGACCCCTGGTCCAATCTTTTTCTTAACTCGGGGGTTTTTTTGAGGAGAGGCACCAGATGCTATGCTGAAAATTTGGTGCCTCTACCTCAAAAAACACTTCCCCAGAGCCCCAGATACCCATGGATCAATTCTCCATTATAACCTATGGGAACTGGTCTCCATAGGATATAATAGAATGCTCAGAAGACATTCCCCCCCCCTGCACTTTCTGATAACCCTGAAGCGGGAGGAAGGCTTCCAAACCAGGGGATCCCCCTGCCCCCAAGTGGGGATTGGGAGGAAGATATAGGTCTGATATATAGGAAGATATATGATATGATGGGTCTATATGATGTCTAAGGTTCCTGCCGATACCACTTCAAGTTGATTTGGCAGGGCATTTAAGCAGGAGGGGCCAGGGTGATAGCTGGATGTCCATAGCTTCGACTAAAAGCCTGGTGGAGTCGTTCAGTTTTACAGGCCCTGCGGAATTGTAAAATGTGTGATGGACAGACATTCAGTGAGGAAGAGACACTGCACCTGTGCTCTAAAACTCTTTTTCCCGATACTATTTCCTCAGATTCTGGCTCTGTACCCTGTACCCTGGCTCTGAGCTTCAAATTAAGCTCTTCCTATTTTGAGGAAGCAAGACTATTACAAATCACTGTGCTCAGGGCTTTTTCTTTGGTTAAAAAAAAACCCCACCGGGAACTAATTTGCATATTAGGCCACACCCCTGGCATCACCGTTATTTCACAGGGCTTTTTCTATAACGGTGATGTCAGCAGGAACTCATTTGCATATTAGGCCACACCCCAACACCAAGCCAGCAAAACCTGTCCCTGTGTATTCCTGTTTTTTAAAAAAAGCCCTGACTGTGTGCATGAACAATTACATAGAAATTTTAAAAATTCTCTTTTTTGAACAGCTTTTCCTGTTTCCCTAAAAAAATTCAACAGATGCTTAATTATGCAGGATCCTGTCAATTTATCTACCACTGAAAGAAGAAGGGGCCACTTTCGACCACAGAAAAGTCCATGCCAGAAATCATGGTGCCCATGTGGACAAAAGCCATTCAAGGTAAGGACCATAGTGAAAAGGGGAATCAGAAAGACTGAGCTGTTCCAGCCCTCAGTTCAGATATCTTGTGAAATCATGGTTTAATTCAGGTTAAACTCATAATCACTCAAATCTTGTTTGCCTCAACAAATGCTGATTTCACTGCCTTCTCTCCGTAGCCTGGAAGCACTGTTAGTTAGCCACTAACTGTGGTTGATCAACTGTATTCAGATTCTAATTTTCCAGACCCTAGTTAATCACAACTAATGGAATGGCCTGCATTCAAACAACTACATTAACCAGAGTTAGTAACATACAGTTTCATGCAGTGTCTGAACAGAGGCACCGTCAACGTCAACAGGACCATAATGAAATGAAATCCTAACCCAAGGCCCGTTCAAAATGCAATTAGCAACACTGTACGTCAGAAGGCCCTTCACCACGATGTCAAGCAACTGTTAGGAAAAATAAAGACTGTGAACTGTTGAGAATTAAATATTGTTCAGATTTTAATATAAATTATCTTGGTAGGATTTCCCATGTCAATCGGGTACTGCTGTTCAGAACTCTCATTTCTATTGAAATAAATTAGCCCTACTCCACATATAAAAACCACCTTGCTACTAAGTAATGATCACAACAGGGGAAACGATAAACGTAAATGTGGGAAGTGGGGACTAAATTCTTACCTACTGTAACTAAGCAGCTGAGGAATGGAAGTTTATCCAAACTAGGGTGCAATTGACTTTAGAAAACCTTCACCAGGCCTTGCATCGAGAACGGACTAGAAGATCAAAAGGCTACAATTTGGCTGGACTAAGGAAAACTAACTTTTATTTATTACATAAAGTAAACATTCATACATCACTTGCTGAGTGAAAAGCGATGCTTATAATAAAGAAAACAGAACAAAGAGATTAATATTATCACAATATTTATCATTCCAGTAGTGAAGGGAAAAAATGCTCTATAAATTTGTCTATAACATGGTAGCCTTTTCTAGTTTAGATATAATTTGTAAATTCTGAGGGACACTCTGTAAAAACATCTCTGGCATTTTATTTCCACTGATAAATGAAATTAAAGTTAGGTCACAAGCTTAATGTAATGGCACAGTTCAGATAATAACAAAACCATGGCTTAATTAAACTAACTATGGTTTGTTTGATCATCCAAACACAGACCGCTTCACTAACAATGGCTAGTTATGGCAAAGTGAACCAGGATCTGAAAGCATTAGAATCATAAAACCATAGAATCGTAGAGTTGGAAGGGACCTCTAGGGTCATCTAGTCCAACCTCCTGCACAATTCAGGAAACTCACAAACACCTCCCCTAAATTCACAGGATCTTCATTGCTGTCAGATGGCCATCTAGCCTCTGTTTAAAAACCTCCAAGGAAGGAGAGCCCACCACCTCCCGAGGAAGCCTGTTCCACTGAGGAATTGTTCTAATGGTCAGGAAGTTCTTTCTAATGTTGAGCCGGAAACTCTTTTGATTTAATTTCAACCCATTGGTTCTGGTCCTATCTTCTGGGGCCACAGAAAACAATTTCACACCATCTTCTATATGACAGACCTTCAAGTACTTGAAGATGGTGATCATATCACCTCTCAGCCACCTCCCCTCCAGGCTAAACATCCCATCGCCCTCTTCTGAGCCCGTTCCAGCTTGTCTATATCCTTCTTAAAATGTGATGCCCAAAACTGAACACAATACTCCAGGTGAGGTCTTACCAGAGTAGAGTAAAGCGATACCATCACATCATGTGATCTGGACACTATACTTCTGTTGATACAGCCCAAAAATGCATTTGCCTTTTTAGCCTCCGCATCACACTGTTGACTCATGTTCAGCATATGTTCCACTAAGACTCCTGGATCCTTTTCGCACATACTACTGCTAAGACAAGTCTCCCCCATCCTATAACCATGGATTGGATTTTTCCTACCTAAATGTAGAACTTTACATTTATCCCTGTTAAAATTCGTTTTATTGATTTTAGCCCAGTTTTCCAGCCTGTCGAGGTCATCCTGTATCCTGTTTCTGTCTTCTTCTGTGTTTGCAACCCTTCCCAATTTAGTATCATCTGCAAATTTAATAAGCATTCCCTCTATTCCTTCATCCAAATTATTGATAAAGATGTTGAACAAAACAGGTCCCAGAACAGATCCTTGAGGCACTCCACTTGTCTCTTCTCTCCAAGAGGATGAGGAACCATTCACAAGCACTCTCGATCCGTCAACCAGTTACAGATCCACCTAATGGTAACAGGATCCAAACCACATTTTACCAACATGTCAACAAGGATAGTATGTGGAACCTTATCAAAAGCCTTACTGAAATCAAGATAAACGATGTCTAGAGCATTCCCCTGATCCAGCAAGGTAGTCACTTTCTCAAAAAAAGAGATCAGGTTAGTCTGACATGACTTGTTCTTGAGAAAACCATGCTGGCTCTCAGTAATCACATCCATTCTTTCTAAATGTTCCAGGACCGACTGTTTGATGATTTGTTCTAAAACTTTTCCAGGTATAGACATAAAGCTGATGGGTCGGTAGTTACCTGGATCATCTTTTTTCCCCTTCTTGAAGATAGGGACAACATTTGCCCGCCTCCAATCTTCTGGCACCTTTCCTGTTCTCCAAGAATTCTCAAAAATAACAGCCAGAGGCTCAGAAATTACATCCGCAAGCTTTTAGAACCCTTGGATGCAATTCATCTGGCCCTGAAGACTTAGTTTCATTTAAAGAAACTAGGTTTTTATGTACTACCCCTATGCTGATCCTAGGTTGGAACTTCATACCCTCCTTATATGTTCTGTTTTTGCCATGTTGAGCACTGTTTCCCTCAGAAGAGAAGACTGAGGAAAAGTAGGAATTGAGCAGTTCTGCCCTCTCTTCATTACCCGTTACAATTTCACTTTCTTGCCCTCACAATGGACCTACCATGTCCTTGCTCTTTTTCTTACTCTGAACATAAGAAAAGAACCCCTTTTTGTTGTTTTTAGCATCTTTGGCCAGCCTAAGCTCATAGTGAGCTTTAGCTTTCCTAACTTTTTCTCTACAAGCACTGGTGATTTGTTTATATTCAACCTTGGTTATAAGGCTCTCCTTCCAATTTTTAAAGGAGTCTTTTTTATTTCTCATGTTTATGGAGAGCTGTTTATGGAGCCAACTCGGCTTCTTTAGGCTTTTTCCATTTTTTCTTCTTATAGGAATCGTCTGTGATTGCGCTTTCAGTATTTCGCTTTTAAGAAACTTCCACCCCTCCTGAACCCCCTTCCTCCTAAGTATTTCTGACCATGGGATTCTACCCAGCATAGTTCTAAGTTTATCAAAGTTTACCTTTCTGAAGTCCAGCCTATAAGTCTGACTACATATAGTTTTTCCCTTCCCTAAGACTGTAAATTCCAAAATCACATGGTCACTACTGCTTAGGGTGCCCACTATTTCCACTTCTGCAATCAACTCTTCCTTGTTGGTGAGAATCAAAGGGTGATTAACATGTGGAATTCACTGCCACAGGAGGTGGTGGCGGCCACAAGCATAGCCACCTTCAAGAGGGGTTTAGATAAAAATATGGAGCCGAGGTCCATCAGTGGCTATTAGCCACAGTGTGTGTGTATATATGTGACAAAAATATATAAAAATTTTGCCACTGTGTGACACAGTGCTGGACTCGATGGGCCATTGGCCTGATCTAACATGGCTTCTCTTATGTTCTTATGTTCTTAAGATAGCAGATCCCCTTGTTTCCTTCTTCACTTTCTGGAAAAGGAAGTTGTCAGCAAGACAAGTCAGGAATCTATTTAACTTTTCATTTTTAGCAGAGTTGGACTTCCAACAGATGTTCGGGTAATTGAAATCTCCCATGATCACTGTATCCCTTCTCTTGGAGAACTTTGCAATCTGCTGTAGAAGTATCTCATCCAAATCCTCTGCCTGACTTGATGGTTTATAGCAGACCCCCACAATATTATCACTGTTATTTCTTACTCCTTTTATTTTTACCCAGAGACTCTCAACTGAGCTGCCATGCTCAGATTCACATATTTTCTCACAAGTATATACCCTCCTTCACATACACTGCTACACCTCTGCCCTTTCTCATTTGCCTGTCCCTTTTAAATAAGTTGTACCCCTAAATCCTAATATTCCAGTTGTGAGTGTCATCCCACCAAGTTTCAGTAAGGCCTATTATGTCATAGTTTCCTTCCTTTATTAGGACTTCCAGTTCCTCCTGTTTGTTTCCCATGCTCTGTGCATTATTGTAGAGACATCGGAATCCACGTTTTATGCATCCTGAGGGTTTAATTTCCATAGAAGCCTGTAAGTTCACATTACCTAGTGTATGCGCCACTCTTTGCAAATCTTAATGTTCTTATCCCCAGTTTCTGGCATCATACAAGGCTTTGAATTATTGTCCCGCTCCCCCATACAATTTAGTTTAAAGCCCTCCTTATTAGGTTAGCGAGGCTGTTACCAAATACCTTTTTTCCTACCACCGTAAGGTGCAAATCATCTCCTGATAGAAGACCACGATCTCGAAAGCGGAAGCCATGGTCCAGAAATCCGAATCTTTCCTGACGGCACCATCGACGTAGCCAGCCGTTTATTTGAAGTATTCTTTCTTGTCCTAAGCTACAGCCTTCAACAGGAAGCACTGGTGAGAACACAGCCCAGCTCCTTCACCTTCTGACCCAGAGCCACATAGTCTTTTCTAATACGTTCAGGGTTATGACGAGCAGTATCATTCGTTCCCACGTGGATCAGCAAGAAAGAATAGTAATCCGTGGGCTTGATAAATCTTCCAATCCTTTCTGTCACGTGCTGCACCCGGCAGACAGCAGACTTCTCGGGATGACAGGTCTGGTCGGCACACTTTGGGCTCCACTCCTCTGAGCAAGGAGTCCCCAGTCACCACCACCTTCCTCTTCCTGTATTGGGGAGCAGAAGCTCCACGCTTCTTATCCACAGGATCCTGAGAAACTTTCTTCAAGCTTTGTGGAGGCTGGGGAAGTAGCCCTTGTTCCAATGGTTCAGAATCAAGTTACTGTGGTGAGATATTGGAACCTATTGCTGAGCAGCAGGGGCTCAGAACATCTCCTGATTTTTTTTTCTCCTTTGGGTTATATTTTCCCAGGAACCCTCCTCCTGTGTTGGGTTCTCTTCTAATTGCTGAGATACCATTTCCTCTCCCTCCTCTTGTCCCTTCAAGAGCGCCTCATGTGTTTTGTCAAGAAAATCCTCACCTTCCTTTATACACTGCAGTGTGGACAATCGTGCCTCCAGTCCCTGTATCGTCTCCTTCAGCAGGATCACTAACTTACACTTACTGCAAGTGTAATTCGTGCTACTCTCAGGTAGAAATACAAACATCCCACAGTCTTTACACGTCACTGCCTCTACTCCCTCACCAACCATATTACTGCAATCCATTTCAAAATTTTCTTTATTTTCACATCTCTTTAAATCCCACTAATCTCTTTAAATACCAACTGCCACTTGAAACTAATTGTGGGTAACTACCCACCTTTCCAAAGAACCCCCAGGCTAGACCCTCAGGTTAAGAGCCACAGGCCAAGAGCCCTTCGGCTCACGCCTCTGGCGAGGATGAGCCTTGCAAATTAAAGGCTCAAGCCCCCACCCACCTCTGACTCAACAGCCAGAGCAACAGCAGAGGGTGGGGCCAGCAATTACCCAAAGGCAAACAAGCTCTCCTCACTCAGCAACAGCTACACAAAAGACACACAAAAGCAATCAGAAACCCCTCTCCAGCAGGCACCAAGCACTCACACAGTTACCTCCCACAACAATTTGAAATGGTCTTATTAACCACAATAACTACAGTCAGGGCTTTTTTTGTAGCAGGAAGTCCTTTGCATATTAGGCCACACAGCCCTGATGCAGCCAATCCTCCTGGAGTTTACAGTAGGCCGTGTACTCAGAGCCCTGACATATAAATATGGACATCCTGGCTTAGTCTGGTTCATTTCCCTCCACTGCCCTCACTATAACCCAAGCTGTTATGGCTGTTGCAACTATCTAAAGTAGATTAAACGGCTTTGGAAAAAAGTTCTGTCCAAGTGATGTTTGACATTCTCATTCTTTGCAACATTAGTTCATGCATCTCTTTCAACTCAACTTACATATGCATGTTCTGGTACCTTTCTTTGAATGCTTTATGGCCTGTTTTTGGGATGGGAGAGGCTGAGGAAAAAGCTAAGCTTATTAAACCAGCACTTGTCAAGGCAAACTAGGATTTGGATGATAATCTGCAAACAGAATCCTGATTGCACACACTGATTATATTTAAAATAAAGCAGAGTTTCATGGTATTTTTTTACCAACTAGAAATCTCCAAAGATGTGTTGTCATTGTTATAGTTCTGATAATGCCCATAAGACCATTAAAGAACTGGCCACAAGGACAACCAATACTGAACTGTCTTTCACTACCTGTTGTTCTTTCATCCTAACACTTGAACAAGAACAGATTTCCTTTTTCAAACAAGCCTTCCCTCTTTGCCATTGTTCAGTCCAACTGCCACCCCCTCCCCCAAAAAAGGACAGATGGAGCATATTCCAAAATTTCTGTCCATATCAGACTAAGATTCCTTTTTAAAAAAATATAGTGGTCAGGCTAGCTTACCCAAACATGAGAACATCACCTAACAAAATTCTCACAAAGGATGTATTAATGAAATTTCAACAGGGTCTGACATCAAGACCTGGCACTGATCTTATAAAATGTTATATATATTTTTTAATTAGAAACATTTGGCTTGGCTAAAATTTACGAAGTTCTTGTCCAAACAGGCCAAACTGGAATAGAAAACTATCCAACATAAAATCAAAACAGTCCCTTTTCTGCCCCCACCCCATCCCAAAAACAGGCCATAAAGCATTCAAAGAAAGGTACCAGAACATGCATATGTAAGTTGAGTTGAAAGAGATGCATGAACTAATGTTGCAAAGAATGAGAATGTCAAACATCACTTGGACAGAACTTTTTTCCAAAGCCGTTTAATCTACTTTAGATAGTTGCAACAGCCATACAACAAAACAACTGTCAATGTCATACTTCAAAGTGTATATAGAATAAGGGAAATGGCTGCCAGATCTGTATATACGTGATTGTTTAAACATGCATATGATAATTTAACCACACATTTGTCCTGATTTAGAAGCTGTTTGCATGGTGATTTGCAGAGTATATCCACATCCGCAAGACTAATTTTGCTGAAAATAACAATTGCATAAATGTACATTACACAAAGTAGTTTACTATAGTTAAAAGTTTTCCCTGGCGAAGAGAGACCCTAGATTTCACAACCGCTGCTTTAAGCAGAACCACAAACTGACTAACTTTTTAGAGAAAGCAAACGTCTTTCACCCAGACGAATGCAGTTCTTAAAATATGCCAATTTGGTTACTCCAATTCACAACTAACTATAGAAAACAATCGGCTGCGTACAGGCATGGCTCTTCAAATGCAGGATAAAGTTTCCAACAAGTTGACCTCAAGGGAACTTATTAAATTTTACAAGAAATGCCTTTGGTAGTATTTCCAAGGTTGGCAAGTTCTTACGAAGGGTTTGATAAAGAGGGACTCTGGTTCAACAGAACAATGAACATTCCATATAAAACAGTATCCATTGTTATCAGTTCCGCTAACGTACTGCAGAATCTACTTCCTCAAACATCCAACTCTCCCGATTATCCAGACTTACACATTACAGCAAAATTAGCTTATATAAACAGAGCTCCCTTTTATCTAAACTAACTTCCTGAACATTTTGGGTTATCTCCCACAAACCACTCAGATGAATTAAGTTTATTATATTGAATTTCACGAGCACACCATATTTTGGATGATACATACAACTATCTCACCATTCTCTATATGTTCTTCCCTGCACATCATTTAACACACACAAATCCATCTTTCTAAATAGCTTCACCCTTTTTTTTCCACTTATCTGCAGCAACGCAATATTCGTATTATCTCAAGAGAAAATATAAAGTGTGGCATATTCATGGCAGGCCAACAATCCACTTTAAATACTGCTGAAGGCCTTAAACTGCTTCCATGAGCTCCAAGCCACGCAATCAAATATGAGGTACCCACTGATCCAACAGAATCATCAATACTCATGTTTTGAAATTAGAACAGTTGAACATTTGCAGCACTGAATGTCCAAGTTTGCAAGTCTGATAAACTGAGACCATTTCATCTCGCAACTAAGCATATTATACAAAAATTGAAAATCTGTTTGTCCTGTTTTGGGGCCAGGTAGGGTTGCCAGGTCTGCGTTGGAAAATCCCTGGAGAATTTAGTAGTGGATCTGGGAGAGGGTGGGGGTTGGGGAGGAGAGGGGCCTCAACATGGTACAATGACATAGAGTCCATCCCTCAAAGCAGTCATTTTCTCCAAGGGAGATGATCTCTGCCAGCTGGAGATCAGTGGTAAAAGTGGGAGATCTCCAAGCCCCATCTGGAGGCTGGCAACCCCCTAGAGATGTTCAAATATAGGCTGATTTCTGAAGACTCCAGGCTATCCTTGAATGAGGTCATATGGAGGACAGTGTCTTCTCCCACACTTGAGTTCTGGGATGCATGTCAATTTTCCCAAACATCCCAACAGCTCCCCTCAGGATGAAAGGCTGAAGATCCTTCACCACAGCCCCACTGTCCTAATCCTAATTAGACACTGCACTGTCAGGAACTGCGGAGAACCCATAATTCATAGACACAACCTATATCTGATGAAGGGAACTTTCACTCCAAAAATCTTGGTTTCTGAGATGCCCCTGGACACAAATCTAGCCCTCTGAAAAAAGATGCAACCTTAGGGTTGCCAAATCTAATTTAAGAAAAATCTGGGAACTTTCAGGGTGGAGCCAGAAGACTTTGAGGGTGGAGCCAGGAGACTTTGGGGGTAGAGCCAGGAGACTGTGGGGGTGGAGTCAGGAGCAAGAGTGTAACAAGAATAATTGAACTCCAAAGGGAGTTCTGGCCATCACATTCACATGCCTTCCCTTCACTGGAAATAATGGATGGGGAACCTACTTTGGGGACTCATAGAATTAAACCCCCTAGTCCAATCCTTTTGAGACTTGGAAGGTGTTTTGAGGAGAGGCAATGGATGGCGTTGATGTTAAGATTTCTGAAGCTCTGCTCTATTGTAAAATGTATGATGGTTTTCCAAAGTTCGTAGAAGCTTGTTAGTGAAACAGGGGATCAAGTACAGCCCTGTTGCGTTTCTTGTGCCCTGCTGCACTGGATTATTTCAGTTTAAGAATCCGGGAAGACGTCTTGGAGCGCTGGACTCCCTAGAAGAACCTACCTTTGCCACGACTTGGACTACTCTTCTCATCTTCTTGGCGTTAATTCGCTTATCAAGGGACTTGAGTGTGAACGTGGTCTTTGACTATTTCATGATTAGTTTCACTTTATATGATTTGTTTCTATACTTCGGATATTTATAAACATTTGTATTATTTGTAATATTTTTTGAGGCTGGTTTTTCGCGGAGGTTTGTACCTTGTTCCCCTGCCCCACCTGGGGATTGGCAACCCTATGCAACCTCTGTACTCCATACCGTTTATACAATCTCTGTAAACACCTGATACTGGTGGTAGAAAGTACCATTGAGTCAACCAATTTATGGCGAACCTGTTGGGTTTTCAAGGCAACAGAGGTTCAGAGGTGGTTTGCTATTGCCTGACTCTGCGGAGCAACCCTGGACTTCCTTGGTAGTCTCACATCTAAGCAATCGCAAATCCACCAAAAAAGCCCAGCGGGAACTCATTTGCATATGAGGCCACACACCTCTGATGTCATCATTGTTTTGCACAGGTCTTTTTTTGGCGAGGGAAGCCCAGCAGAAATTCATTTGCATATTAGGCCACACCCCGATACCAAGCCAACCGGAACTGTGTTCCTATGTGTTCCTGCTAAAAAAAAAAAGCCTACATCTAAGTACGAACCATGGCTGACACTGCCTTAGCTTCTGAATGCCTGGGCTATCCAAATCAGGGAAAGGGGTTGTTAATAGGAAGAATATAAAGGTATTCTGCTAATGTTTTAGTTCAAGACAAAAAACACAAAAGGGGAGAGAGGTCCCAGTCAATACTCCCTCTAACCTGTGGAGTCTTGTGAGCAAAAATTCTCCTTTGTGAGCTACTGCATAAATTAGTTTGCTCTGGAAATTAGTTTCCTGAACTAAGACAAAAATGTTTGAGCTGGAGGCTAAAAAACTGTGAGCTAGCTCACACTAACTCAGCTTAGAGAGTTCCAGTACAAAAGCAAGCAAGACAGAAATGACACATTTAAGATTTCTACACGGCATGCACCTTTATATCCATCTTTGGATTTTTGTGTATATCACATTAATATATTTATATACACATTGTATGTATGCATGGTTCCTATTTTTGTTTACGTTTTGTAGAGATCTTAGCTGTGATGTTTTAGCTCAGCCAGATCCTAGTGACTGAATCATACTATTTAAGGGATCTTACAGCTTTTTTTTATTACTTCAAAAACTGAGACCGATTTCCCACTCACCTTACACCACTCTCATACTCCTCTTCTCAGCGGGGCTTCAGTCCAATTTCACACTATCTGCCCCGGGGCTGCAACTAGTTTCGCCTTTTTCATGTGGCAAACAGAAACCTCTAAAAACCTGTTTCTGTGTGTCACGCGAAAAAGGTGAAGCTAGTTGCAGCCCCAGGGCAGAGAGTGTGAAATCAGATGGAAGCCCTGCTGAGAAGAGGAGCGTGAGAGCGGCATTAGGCGAGTGGGAAATCGGTCTGAAGATTTCCCAAATGTTATCCTGTGGGGCTAGCTCACACTTTACAGCTCCCTGGAAACTTAGACGAGATCTGGGAAGCCTCTAACTACCTTCTTCGACTATTCAGGGCTTGGAGGAGACAATAAACGAAATTTCGTGAAGGCAGTCAAAACCGCACCAAAAACATCAGAGGTGCCACTGACAACACTGAAACTAAAAAGGCTGTTGCATTTCAGCTCTAACTGAGAAACCTTTCAGAGCAGACACTTCCTTGTTAAACATATTGCAAACTAAAGCATTTTAAATCTCAGCCAAGCATGTTTCATTGAATTGTTTTTTTAAGTCGTTCACAATCCATACATCACTGGATGAGGTTTGAGCATTTGAACTGAGGTTTGAACTAAATTTCAAAATACAAATGCTGGACCCTGTGTGGCTGCAATTTAGGATTTATCTTTATGGAAGTTCATAATTTATTTCCTTCATAATTTATTTACTTCATTTAGACCCCACGTCTCTTCCCAAAGAAGACCTAAAGTGCCTTTCAGTGTTCTCCTCTTCTCTATGTTCTCCTCACAACAATCACCCTGTAAGGTAGGTTAGGGTGACAGTGTGTGACTGTCCCAAGGTCCCATGGAAGAGTGAGGATTCAAACGAAAGTATCCCACATCATCATCTAGCACGCCAATCATACTATCATACTGGCCTTCTCTAGCACATCTGTGTTTCCTACAACCTCTGTAGCACACTGTAGCTTCTGGCTAGTGAGCCAGGTTACCTATTAGACCAGGGGTGGCCAAACTTGCTTAATGTAAGAACCACATAGAATAAACTTCAGATGTTTGAGGGAGGGAGGGAGGGAGGGAGGGAGGGAGGGAGGGAGGGAGGGAGGGAGGGAAGGAAGGAAGGAAGGAAGGAAGGAAGGAAGGAAGGAAGGAAGGAAGGAAGGAAGGAAGGAAGGAAGGAAGGAAGGAAGGAAGGAAGGAAGGAAGGAAGGAAGGAAGGAAGGAAGGAAGGAAGGAGATGGGGAGAGGGAGTAGAAAGAAAGCAACTTTAACTTTAAATGCATTCTCCAAGTCGCTAGCAGGCTTGGCTTGGAGAAGTGATCTAAAGAGAGAAACACCTTCTCCAATCTAATGCCATTGGGGCAGCGGGGGCTTCAAGCCACACAATGTGTGTGAAAGAGCCATGTGGCTCCCAAGCATGTTTGGCCACCCCTGCATTAGCCTTTTCAAAGCACCTGTGACTAGGAGCCCTGATTGATTGTATCTGTTACTCCTTTCTGGCATTTGTGGATATTTCTGTTAAACTGGTGTGGCCAATTACGCCAGTCTTTCATTCTGTCCTAGTCTGGTCAATGCTTTCCATTAATAACCAACAAGATGTACGAACTCCAGACCAAGCTGCACAGAAAGAATGAGCATCTGAGTGTGGACATCTGCCTGCACTGCATTACCTCCCAGTGGGATGCACCTTCAACATGCATATTCTCCCACCAACCTCTAATGGAAGAGGGTATATATCGGGGGGAAGACTAGTGAAGAGTGTTACAGAATAAACAGCTTTTATCCTCAGTCTGTAACTGGTACGAATATGCTTATAAATCCAGGTTGGCTCTTCTCTCCTTTCTCAAACTGCACGTGCTCATGTACCCAGGCAGTTCAGCAAATGGGACGGAAGCTGCGGCACAACCCAAAGCACTGTGCACGTATTGTCACGTGTACAATGCTAACAAGCATGCAACGGCTTGCCCATCATTCTGTGAGGAGGAAGAGGAAAAGGAGGATGACAGGTGTTGTTGTTGTTTGCCACTGTGTGACACAGAGTGTTGGACTAGATGGGCCATTGGCCTGATCCAACATGGCTTCTCTTATGTGCTTATATATCCTACCCTTCACTCCGAATATCAGAGTGGCTTATAATCTCCTTTACCTTCCTCCCTCACAACAGTCACCCCGTGAGGTAGGTGGGGCTGAAAAAACTCTCCCAGAAGCTGCCCTTTCAAGGCTAGCTCTGCGAGACCTATGACTAACCCAAGGCCATTGCAGCAGGTGCAAGTGGAGGAGTGGGGAATCAAACCCTGTTCTCCCAGATAAGAGTCCATGCACTTAACCACTACACCAAACTGGCACAGTCATTTGCATGTCATTACTGGAAGATGCCATAGGCATGTCATGTTGACACAGTGGGATACAAATATTTTAAATAAGTAAATAAAAGTCTGTGGATTTGCCATAGACACTGAAGAACATGGGGAAGAAAAGCTTGCTTTAGCAACTCTCATCCTATGTGAGATCTTCATTACTGTAGGACAAAAGAATATTCTAATGCAATTCCTAACCATTTTAGGTTTTCTATTTGGGCTACTGGTGCATTTGATGCCATGCTTGAAAGCTGCCAACGGCTCAATGTTGTCTTCTACACACCTCTTTTATGGGTTTGTGAATAGCCTCTCTGCAAGTTATTTTTAAAAGCTTCCTGATCTTTGTTTTAGAGGCTTTGACCTTCACTTGGACATCTCCTGCATGGTTGGTGCAGTTGGTGCAGAATGCAGCAGCCAGGCTGTTACTGGGGCTCTCCATGCGGGAGCACATACAGCCAGGGCTGCGGGAGCTGCCCTGGCTGCCGATAGTGTACCGAATTCACTACAAGGTGCTGTTTATTACCTTTAAAGCCCTAAATGGCCTAGGACCTGTCTACCCCATGTTCCCCAGAGAGTACTTAGATCTGGGACACAGAATTTATTATCAATCCCCGGACCAAGGGAGGCAAGATTGAAGACCACCAGAGAGAGAGCCTTCTCAATCGCAGGCCCCTATTGGTGGAACCAACTTCCGGAAGAAGCAAGAGCCTTGCGGGACCTCGCCCAGTTTCACAAGGCCTGCAAGCAGTGTTCCCTCTAAGCTGAGTTAGTGTGAGCTAGCTCACCATTTTTTAGCCTCCAGCTCGCACATTTTTGTCTCAGCTCAGGAAAAATGACCCTAGAGCAAACTGATTTATGCAGTAGCTCACAACATTAATGCCAGTAGCTCACAAAGTAGAATTTTTGTTCACAAGACTCCACAGCTTAGAGGGAACATTGCCTGCAAGACAACATTATTTCGGCTCGCCTTCAACTGAATTTATAGTAGTATAAGAGGATACCCAAGAGGGCTGAATGACACCGGAATTAATGACACTAGCACCAAAATTGTTTTAATCGTTTACGTTTTAATCTGTTTTAACTGTCAAATTCTAGGTGTATTGTTTAAATGTTTTATTGCTGTGAGCCGCCCTGAGTCTGCTTTGGCGGGGAGGGCAGGATATAAATCCAATAAATAAATAAATGGTTCCAGAGCCTGGGATTCTCTAAGCAAGGAATCTATAGGCCAGGCCAACAACTGAGATCCTACAGGCCTGAGCATGGCTACACATCTGAGCATTCCTTGGAAAATAGAAACTATCATCCTTGGGCTCCCTAGATCCACCTCCTTTTTATAGGAAGGACTTTGGAGGCTTGTTGGGGCTATGACTTGTCAGTTGCGGCTCCAACCCACAAAATGAGATTTCTGGCTCCAAGCTCTTGCATCTCAATTGCTGGCTGTCTATGGGTCAGCTCCAACATCATGTAAAACCAATCAGAATTTACAGCCGTACTGCCACTGTTCCAGGATTACTTATTCCCAAACCCAGAGAGATGTACCAAGAAAAATCTAGGAATCAGACTGTGTATGTGAGCAGCTGAAATAATTTCCATGATAGCAATGGCCATGTTCACACTAATGTGTTCCCACACAATCACAGGTACATGTATGGACCCTGTAGCGTTGCCAAGTCAAATTCAAGAAATATCTGGGGACTTTGAAGAAGACGACGACGACATTGGATTTATATTCCACTTCCACTCAGAGTCTCAGAGCAGCTCACAATCTTCTTTATCTCCCTCCCCCACAACAGACACCCTGTGAGATGGGTGGGGCTGGAGAGGGCTCTCACAGCAGCTGCCCTTTCAAGGACAACCTCTGCCAGAGCTATGGCTGACCCAAGGCCATGCCAGCAGGTGCAAGTGGAGGAGTGGGGAATCAAACCCGGTTCTCCCAGATAAGAGTCTGCACACTTAACCACTACACTAAACTGACTTTGGGAGTGGAGCCAGAAGACTTTGGAAGTAGAGCCAGGAGATACTGGGGATGGAGCCAGGAGCAAGGTTGTGACAAGCGTAATTGAACTCCAAAGGAAGTTCCGGTCATCACATTTAAAGGGACTGCCTTCCCCCCATTGGAAATACTGATGGATGGGCTCATAGAATTGGACCACCCTGGTCCAATCCTTTTAAAACTAGGAGGGTGTTTTGAGGAGAGGCAATGGATGGTATGCTGAACATTTGGTGCTTCTACCTCAAAAAACAGCCCCACAGAGCCCCAGATAACTGCAGATCAATTCTCCATTATAGCCTATGGGAATTGGTCTCCATAGAGAATAATGGAGTGCCCAGAGGACATTTCCCTCCCAACTCCTGCTTTCTGATGACCCTGTGGAAGGAGGGCCTCCAAACTGGGGAATCCCCTGCCCCCACCTGGGGACTGACAACTCCAGGGCCCTGTTAGGGCCCTAGATGCTTTTATGCAGAGGGCTGGAACGTGTAGGTGATTATGTATGAACTGACCCACAGAAGGGAGCCTCCTCCATAATCTTGATATGTAGAAAAGAGAAGAGAAGCACACATCAATGCACAAAATCACTTTAATGGAAGTCTCTCGATTTATTCCGACTGATATCAACGACTGTTTTCAGACATAAATCAAAATTAAGAGGTTCAGGTCACGTCTATCAGATTCTAAAAATGAATCAGATTCTAAAAATTATTCCCAATTCTCTTTCCCCACACACACACGCACACACCCTGTACACGTTTTATTTGCAGTTCTTAGAGACATTTGATTTATACTTCGTGCCAAATTCATTCTTGAGGTCTGGGCTTTATAAAAATCATGCTGGCACCAAAGGGAACGCTAACTGGACGTCTCCACGATTCGTTTAATCGGCAGTAAAATATTTTCTCTTCCTACTTTAAGGTCGGCAGCGTTATTGCCAGGGCATTACAGCGGCAAAGTGCAACTGACTTCATTTTGCATGCCCTGTGAAATGCCAAACAAATGAGCAGACAACAAAATGGTGCTGAATGGGCTTTTCCCAGCTTTTCTATCATAGCAATATTCTCACCCACTCGCAGCACTGGCACTGAATCTCGTTTTGGGTTTGTGGAGAGGGAGGGTTGATTTTGTTTTGTTTTTGACTTTCACACTAGCCCAAAGCATAGACTTATTATTCACAGCATGGAAATCACAAAAAGACTCGCGAGTCGTAAGCCGCGCTTGAAGATCCCCTGGTTTAATTGCATCAAAGGAGGATCGCTCAGACTCAAAGGAGGCAAGCCGACTTTCCCATTCCTTCATACACAGCCAGTCCACGCAAACTTCCCCAAAGATGCATTTGTGCAAAGAATTTGTCACATGACCAAGTCTGTCACACAATCAGAGCTCTCTGTACATACAGCCACCACTTCTTAGCATCGATTCCCACAATTCCAACAGCTCATTAATTTTTTTCCCAGCTGCCATAAGCTAGGGAAATTCCCTGCTTCACCCCTCACAAAACACCAGCTGTGTCCATGAACAGTTCACAGACATCCAGGCAGGACATCCTCCAGGAAAACTGCATCCCAGGGAGTGTCATGTGGAGATATAATTGCCACCATGAACCAAGGCACAGACCATGCAAATACGATGCCCCATGGTGGTGGGAAGGGCTGTGAAGTCACAGCTGACTTACAGTGACCCTGTAGGCAAGAGACACATAAAGATGGCTTGCCACTGCCTCCCTCTGCATAGCAACACTACACTTCTTTGGTGATCTCCCATCCATGTACTGATCAGGGCTGATGAGACCAGGGGTGGCCAAACTGTGGCTCAGGAGCCACATGTGGCTCATTCACATATATTGTATGGCTCTCAAAGCCATCACCTCCCTGTTGGCTGGTGTGGAGAAGGCATTGCTCTCTTTAAATCAGCAGGTGGCTTGGAAAATGCATTTAAAGTTACTTTCTTTCCACCTCTCCCTCTCCCCCATCTGTCTTTCCTTCCTTTCGGCTCTCACATGTTCATATTTTGCAGCTCTCAAACAACTGATATTTATGAATGTGGCTCTCATATCAAGCACGTTTGGTCACCCCTGGTCTGGGCCACATCTAGGTCAAGGCAAAATGCATCATACCCAGAATCCTTCTGGTGACATGTAGCACTTTGGCTCAAAGCAAGCTAGTCGCACAAAATGCTATACAGAAAGGGAAAATACAGAAGTTATCAGTGAGTGTTGTGGGCAAAGCTTTTCATCCTGATCCCAACTGCAATGAGCACCTACATCTCAGAGAGTTAAAGCCAAGCATAAGTTCCGGCATCCTTACTGACTCCCCTGTTATCCCCCCTGGCTTGGAACTCAAGCAGACGCATCACCTTGGATCCAGCCAGCTTTTTTACTCAATTTCATCCAATTCCCCTCCTTACAACATCCTCCATGTACTTGGCTTTTGTCCATGCATATCTCATAATCGCCAGCAGGGGTGGAATTCTAGCAGGAGCTCCTTTGCATATTAAGCCACACACCCCTGATGTAGCCAATACTCCAAGAGCTTACAAAAAAGAATCACCAGCATTGTCTTTTCTTGTTGGCCAGAGAGAATCCTACCTTCAGCTTTTCTGTTGCTGAAAAAGGGCTGGATCTGCTGTCTAATATCCATGAAACTCTTTCCCACTGAAGTCACATCCACAGAAGACATAGTTATGTTTTAGTCTTATCATGCCTACTCTAAATTCTGAAGCTCATCAAAGTTATAATGAGAAAGAAGTATCCTGTAGCAAGACGAACCCTCCTTTTCAAGGAACCTGAACATTACTGCACTCATAAAATTCTAATTACACTGGGGCATACCGGTAAAGGGGGGAAATATTTCTGCACCACTATGTGTGTGAATAATATGCACACCATTTTTACTACATACACAAGCTGAGAAGCCATAAATAGCAGCAAACGCCCATACACATAGCAAAAACAGTCCATACATACTTCACTCATGCAAATGACTGCCTTTACACCCATGGAGGTTAAACAGCAACTGTGCAAAGATGCTCTTTAATTTTTTAAATGCCATTCTTACAGCATTTATTTATTTAATTTCCATTCCACTCCATTTCCCATGAGCAGGACTCAGGGCAGCATACCATATGTATATACATATAGAAAATAGCATGCATAAAATAAATATACATCAATACATAATAAAATACATATAGTACAATCACACTCTAATACTACTCAACAGTGTGGTCTACTCAGGGTTTTTTTCCCCTGGGGCAAACATGGCAGAACGGAGTTGCGGAACCTCTTTGTAGAAACAAAATTATCAAAAAAATGTTTAAAAGTTCATGAGGGGCACTCATGTGCTTTTCCTTTGTTTCCCTCTTTAGGGTTCCAGCACCACTTTTTCCAGGAAAAAAAGCCCTACTGTTAGATGGTGTCAGGGCTTTTTTTGTGTGTAGCATGAACTCCTTTGCATATTAGGACACATACCCTAGACGTAGCCAATCCTCCAGAAGTTTATAGGGCCTCCAGTAAGCTCCAGGAGGACTGGCTACACCAGGGGTATGTGGCCTAATATGCAAAGAAGTTCCTGCTACAAAAAAGCCAGCTGTGATGATTGGCATACAATCCAATTCCACCCATGGGGAGGATCTTAACCAGGAGAGAATGAAGAAATAGAGGAGGGGAGAAGAAACCCAAGAGGCCACTGATCTCTCTGATCACCACTGTCCTCAACCACATGCCCGGTGGAACATCTTTGTCTTAAGACTCCCTGCAGAATTGAGCAAAGTTCCATAGGGCCTGGATCTCACTAGGGAGAGAGTTCCACCAGGCTGGGGGAGTAGTTAGAGTGATGGACTAGGATCTGGAAAATCCAGGTTCAAATCCCCACTCTGCCATGGAAGCTTGTTGGGTGACCCTGGTCCAGGTAACTCCCTCTCCCCCTAACTCACCTCATAAAGTTGTTGTAAGGATAAAAGGGAAGGAGAGGAGACGGATGTAATCCACCTTGGGTCCCAACTGAGGAGAAAGGTGTACAAATCAAATAAATTCAATACACAGTTCATGAAGCTGTTTTGCCCAGTACGATAGTTAGATGTCTATGGACTGTATTTCCAGACATAACAGCTCAAGCACAGAACACTCATTTAGATTGCTGCAAAAGTCAACAGATTCCGTTTCTGGAATTTCAAGTTCATGGATATTCACTGAGTAAGAGCACTGGAACAGCTTCAGGAGTTGGAGGTTACTCTGCATCGAGGGTTAGCAACCTTTTTACTTTTCATTGTGAGCTTCCCACTTTCTGGGGTCAGCATGTTATCATGTTTTGCTCTGTCTTAAAGCAGAACATCAACTAGGAAGAGTACCAGAAAACAGTACAGAGGAAAATGCCATGAAATAAAAGTTTTCCTGGGTCTTCTAGGGGCTGCACAAACTACTTAGCAGCAGCCAATGAAAGGGTTGCCAATCTCCAATTAGAGGCAGGGGATCCCCCAGTTTGGAGGCCCTCCCCCTGTGTCAGAGTTATCAGAAAGCGGGGGAGGGGAGGGAAGTCTTCCGGGAACTCCATTATACCCTATGGAGACCAGTTTCCATACAGTATAATGGAAAATTGATCTACGGGTATCTTGGGTTTTTTGAGAGAGAAGCATTAAATTTTCATACCACCTGTGGCTTCTTCAAAAAACCCTCCAACTTTCAAAAAGATCTGACAAGGGAGTCCAATTCTATGAGCCCCCAAATATGTGTCCCTATCCTCCATTATTTCCAGTGAGGGAAAGCTTTTAAAAGGCATGTGGTCCCTTCTGGCTCCACCTCCAGAGTCTCTAGATATTTCTTGAGTCAAACCTGACAACCCTAGCCGGTGTTACTGTTACTGGCTGCTCATGAGTTACCTGTTGGAGCCACCGCTCTAAGTAGACAGAACTGAGCTAAATAAACTACTTCTCTGTCTTGACACAGTCTAAAACTTTGTGTCATAAAAAGAATTTATCTGGAATAAAAATATTTTTTGCATTTGAATAAATATAGGTAAATAAATATGTCCTAGGTATTTCAAAATTCTCTTTGTGGAAATCTTTCGAGTAACAACGCTGTCAAGCATGAAGTCTCATCATTTGGTAGACCTGTTACGGTATTACTAGAGTTCTAGAAGTATTTCAGTGTCATAACTCTGCACCTGTAGGAAGACTTAACATATGTAACTTTTGACAACTCTAAAAAGGTATCACATTCCCATGGAGTATTTATGATACTGAACAGATCCATTAAATTTAGGGGTGGGGTTAGCTCTTTTTTTTCCCCAAATTCAAACCATATTACCTATTCGGAATTGTTTGTCAGACCACACTTCAAACTACAGATCTACACATTCTCATGGTCATGCGTACATCTTACCCTACAAAATATCCATGCCTAATTGCAAATGAGAGACTTGAATGGCTCCATTTCAAAATGAGATCAGAATCAAATTAAACTGGTGTCAGGGGGAGATGCAAGAGGCCAGATGGAAAGGTTGAAGGAAATCTCACTTGTAGTAGTAGATCTAGATCTAGAACAGACACTCCTATCCCCTTCAGGCTAACTTGTTCTGCATGGCTTTCTTTTCACACTTTGATAAATTATAGTGTAGCGTATTACATCTGTATCAGTGCTATCCATGGCTAACATTAACCAAAATTACATTTCTACATTTCTGTAGAAAAAGCCCAGCAGGAACTCATTTGAATATTGGGCCACACCCCTGACACCAAGCCAGTCAGAACTGCATTCCTATGCATTCCTGCACAAAGACCTCCCCCCTCCCCGAATTTGATAATTCACACCCAGATCTACTTATAAGAGAAAACCTAGTTAGCAGGTGTTTTTCTTCCTTTTTTTTTTTGCTAATTTAGCTTTTGCTAATTTAAAATGTAAATCCTGGTTAGCATTCGCCACAGTTTTTGTTAATTTAAACCTAGTACTATGTCAATGCTAATGCAATGGTGACAAACAGTATGCGCTGTCTGCCAAAGTCTCGAGGCAGCAGGAGGAAGGTTGCAGGCATAACTTGCCTGGGAAATTATAAATGTTTGTATACAAATGCTATAAGTGTTCAAAGTAAAATTGGGGAATTGGCATGTTTAGTGTTGGGGGGAAATATAGACATTGTAGGATTTTCTGAAACTTGGTGGAATGAGGAGAATCAGTGGGACACAGTGATTCCTGGATATAAGTTATATCGGAAGAATAGGGAGGGAAGGGTTGGAGGTGAGGTGGCTCTGTATGTCAGAGAGGGTATACGGTACAGTAAGACTGAGGTCACAGAATTAGATTCCCTTCTAGAAATGCTTTGGGTCGAAATAGAGGGCCCAAAAGGAAATTTAACTATGGGAGTTTGTTATCGCCCACCAAATCAAAATATAGAGGACTATTATAATATGATAGAAGGATTAAAGATAGTGGCTAATGTCTTGGACAAATATAGAGGACTATTATAATATGATAGAAGGATTAAAGATAGTGGCTAAACGTAAAAACTGTGTCATAATAGGTTATTTTAACTACCCACAGATTGATTGGGTCAATATGTGTTCTGGTCAAGAGAAAGAGATTGAGTTTCTAGACGCTCTCAATGACTGTGCTATGGAGCAGATGGTCACAGAACCTACCAGAGGTGGGGCGATCCTGGATTTGGTCCTAAGTAATGTCCAAGACTTGGTGAGAGATGTAAAAGTGATTGCACCGCTTGGGAGCAGTGACCATAACGTTATTGATTTCACCATTTGTATAAATAGGGAGTTGGCCCAAAAGACCAGCAAAACCACTTAACTGTAAAAGGGGTAAATTCTCTGAAATGAGGAGGCATGTAAAAAGGAAACTGAAAGGAAAGGTAAATGCAATCAAAACCCTTGGGGAAGCTTGGAGGCTATTTAAAACTACAATCCTAGAAGCTCAGATAAAATATATACCACAAGTTAGGAAAGGCACAAACAGATATAAGAAAAGGCCTGCATGGTTAACAAACAGAGTTACGGAAGCTGTAAAAGGTAAGGATTCCTTTAAGCAGTGCAAAGCTAGTCCAAGTGAGATTAATAAAAGGGAACACAGGCTGTGGCAAATCAAATGCAAGACAGTGATCAGGCAGGCAAAAAGGGATCATGAGGAGCATATTGCAAAAAACATAAAGACCAACAATAAAAATTTCTTCAAATATATTAGAAGCAGGAAACCAGTCAGGGAGGCAGTGGGGCCTTTGGATGACCAAGGAGTAAAGGGATTACTAAAGGAGGATAGGGAAATGGCTGAGAAGCTGAATGCATTTTTTGCCTCCGTCTTCACTGTGGAAGATGAGAAGTGTTTGCCCACTCCAGAACCACTAATTTTGGAAGGGGTATTGAAAGACCTGAGTCAGATTGAGGTGACGAGAGAGGAGGTCCTACAACTGATAGACGAATTAAAAACTAACAAGTCACCAGGTCCGGATGGCATACATCCAAGAGTTCTGAAAGAATTCAAAGGTGAACTTGTGGATCTCCTGACAAAAATATGTAATCTTCCATTGAAATCTACCTCCATTCCTGAGGACTGGAAGGTAGCAAATGTCACCCCCATTTTAAAAAGGGTCCCAGAGGAGATCCGGAAAATTACAGGCCAGTCAGTCTGACATCAATACCGGGAAAGTTGGTAGAAACCATTATCAAGGACAGAATGAGTAGGCACACTGATGAACACAAGTTATTGAGGAAGACTCAGCATGGGTTCTGTAAGGGAAGATCTTGCCTCACTAACCTGTTACAGTTCTTTGAGGGGGTTAACAAACATGTGGACAAAGGGGACCCAATAGATATTGTTTACCTTGACTTCCAGAAAGCTTTCGATAAAGTTCTTCATCAAAGGCTCCTCAGTAAGCTCGAGAGCCATGGAGTAAAAGGACAAGTCCTCTTGTGGATCAAAAACTGGCTAATTAATAGGAAACAGAGCGAGTATAAATGGGCAATCTTCTCAGTGGAAGATGGTAAGCAGTGGGGTGCCGCAAGGCTCAGTACTGGGTCCCATGTTCTTTAACTTGTTCATAAATGATTTGGAGTTGAGAGTAAGTAGTGAAGTGGCTAAGTTTGCAGATGACACTAAATTGTTCAGGGTGGTAAGAACCAGAGAGGATTGTGAAGCACTCCAGAGCGATCTGTTGAGACTGGGTGAGTGGGCGTCAACGTGGCAGATGAGGTTCAATGTGGCCAAGTGCAAAGTAATACACATTGGGGCCAAAAATCCCAGCTACAAATACAAGTTGATGAGGTGTGAACTGGCAGAGACTGACCAAGTGAGAGATCTTGGGGTCAGTGTAGATAACTCACTGAAAATGTCAAGACGGTGTACGATTGCAATAAAAAAGGCCAATGCCATGCTGGGAATTATTAGGAAGGGAATTGAAAACAAATCAGCCAGTATCATAATGCCCCTATATAAATCGATGGTGTGGTCTCATTTGGAATACTGTGTACAATTCTGGTCACCGCACCTCAAAAAGGATATTATAGCATTGGAAAAAGTCCAGAAAAGGGCAACTAGAATGATTAAAGGTTTGGAACACTTTCCCTATGAAGAAAGGTTAAAACGCTTGGGGTTCTTTAGCTTGGACAAAAGGCAACTGCAGGGTGACATGATAGAGGTTTACAAGATTATGCATGGGATGGAGAAGGTAGAGAAAGAAGTACTTTTCTCCCTTTCTCACAATACAAGAACTCGTGAACACTCAATGAAATTGCTGAGCAGTTGGGTTAGGGTTAGAGCAGTTGGGATAAAAGGAAGTTCTTCTTCACCCAAAGGATGATTAACATGTGGAATTCACTGCCACAGGACGTTATGGTGGCTACAAGCATAGCCAGCTTCCAGAGGGGTTTGGATAAAAATATGGAGCAGGGGTCCATCAGTGGCTATTAGCCACAGCATATTATTGGAACTGTCTGGGGAAGTGATGCTCTGAATTCTTGGTGCTTGGGGGGGGGCAAAGTAGAAGGACTTCTAGCCCCACTTGTGAGGCTCCTTTTTTGGGCCACTGTGTGACACAGAGTGTTGGACTGGATGGGCCATTGGCCTGATCCAACATGGCTTCTCTTATGTTGTTATGTTCAAACCCTGGAAGTGAAAGAAGAATCATTAAAGAGAGGGTGAGAAGGAGCCCTTAACATGGTTTGGATCTCCTTAACCTTGGTTAGGGCATCACGAATATTCCACGTGCACTGGGGCTTCAAAAGTTTAAAGCTGCAATTTGTTCAGATTCCAATTATCTACCAATCTACTCTTTACAACAGCTTTTATAAAATTACTGTTTATTTTTTGGTACTGACAAAGATAAGTATCTCATTATGGATTTTGTTACTATCAGCAGCTCAGAGAAAAGATGTTTCAGAAATGGAAAAACAGACCTTGACAGCCTATCAAGCATACCTATGTGTGACTGAAAGGTTATAGGAGGTTTGACTGGAACTTGTTGAAACAAGACGCCAATACTCCCCACCCCCTTGAAATCCGTAAATGAGGGCAAAGAGCTACATCTGAAGAGAATGCAAAGAAATTCACCAAATCTAATGAACAAAAATGGGTGCTCCTTTTCCACACAACAGTGCTTATTCGCAAGTCAAATTAATACTACGCACACCACCACAAAACTCCTGCATGGGCACAAAAGGTGATTTGTACTCACAAAGTTTATGCACATAGTTCTATAAGGAAGCGCCATTGGTGAACCACCTAAGCGAATTGCGCAGAAATACAAAGTGCTTCTCTATCTTTTTTCCAAATCCTGGCCTCTAATCCAGAGTTACATAAAGACCTCCAGAGGCTAATCTGAAGGTCCCAAGAAATAGCACAATCCTTGACCTAACACATTAGGCCAGGGGTGCATGCAGCCCGGGAGCCAAATCAGGCCCCAGAGGGCTCCTATAAGGCCCCTGAGCAACTGGTTCTTGTCAGCTTCCTTCTCCCTCTCTGTTGCTTCCTTCTGTATCTCAGCTTGCTTTGCAAGGCTTGCACAAGAGCTACAGAGTAAAACATCAATTTTTTCCATTGGCTGAGGCTCCTCCCCCTCCTGGGGAAAGAAGGAAAGAGCCAGAGCTTCCTTTGCCAAGTTCTCTGGATCCCATGGGAGAAATACAAAAAAAAGCACCTTTAAGACCAACAAGCGCTAATGTTTTAAGCATGTTTTTAAAGTTTGTTTTTAAAATTTAAAAAAAAAGCTGTAGTCGTGGTTGTCCATGTACTTTAAAAAGTTTATATCTCTCCTACCTAATCTTAAATAGGTACACACATGGCCTGGCCTGACACAGCCTGGCCTGGTCCAACAAGGTCTCATTTAGGTCCGATCTGGCCCTCATAACAAATGAGTCTAACACCCCTGCATTAGGCGCTTCTCAGGCAAACACCAGAACTTCTCAGGTAACCGCCTTCACTAGCCAAGGGCCATTTGTGAAGACCCTGGTGTGCTGGCTAGCAAACTGATGTGGGGGAAACTAGGGTTCTACCTGGAGACATGCTTGGGGCATGCCAAGCCTCACTGGTCCCGCCAGCATCTCCATCTTGGTACAGGGCCATATTATGATTTCTGAGGGCCTTAGGCACTTTTGCCTTTGTGAGCCCCTCCCAGCACAATAATATCAATATTAAAAATTATTTTTGATATCACCTTAAATACTTCAACATTTTTTTTTCTGTTTTAGGCAAAATTTAATAGATTTTAATGAGCCCTAAACATTTCAATTTTTTCAGATGAGAAAAAAATTAAAACATTTTCTTCGACCCTAAAAGTTCACATTTTTAAAATCTCATTTTAGAAGAAATCAAAACATTTTCATGAGTCCCTAAAAGCATTATGGACTCTGCATCTAGTGTGCGTAATAGATAAGTTGGCACTAACCTGGTGGGTGTGCGATTCTGGAGACAAAGTAAGCCATAGTTGTCACCTTCCCTGAAACTGGCCCCAAGAGGGCCTTAATTTCTTGAGCAAAGTAAGCCAAAAAGTAATTAACATGTGGAATTCATAGGAAGTGGTGGAGGCTATGAGCATAGACAGCTTCAAGAGGGGACTGGATTGAAAATTTAGTACTGAAGGGGATTGTCTCATCGGTCTTCATACCCGTGGTATCAACTCGGTTGTGTATTTTATATTCTTATATGCTTCCTGTGTGTAAATGTGCCATACAATAAACGAATAAGTAATCCCCACCACCAAAAAAATGGGACTAGGTAAACATATGGAGCAGAAGTCCATCAGTGGCTATTAGTCACAAGGTATAGATGGAACATTTGTATGTCTGGGGCAGTGATGCTCTGTATTCTTGGTGCTTTGGGAGCAAAAGCGGGAGGGCTTCTGGCGTTCTGGTCCCACTGGTGGACCTCCTGATGGCATCTGGGTTATAGCCAGGGCGTTTTTTTGAGCAGGAACGCACAGAAACGCAGTTGTTTGGCTTGGCATCAGGAGGTGTGGCCTAATATGCAAATGATCCCTGCTGGGCTTTTTCTGCCCAAAAAGCTGTGTGAAACAATTGTGATATCAGTGGGTGTGGCCTAATATGCAAATTAGTTCCTGCTGGGCTTCTACAAAAAAAGTCCTGGTTATAGCCAATGTGTGACGCAGTGTGTTGGACTGGATGGGCCATTGGCCTGATCCAACATGGCTTCTTTTATGGTTTATGACTGGTGTACTGCTGTCTGTACATGTGCCAGGGACATGGATCTGTCATGTGAGATTGCAAGCAGGCTAGGAGGAGAGTTTGGAGGGCCTCCCAAACTCCAATTCAGCACAAGTTCAAGCACTGCACAGATGCTTTGATCCCAAGAGTTTGTGAATTATAGGGCGTTTTCGCACTGACCTTAATCGGCAGCGACGTCCCTCTTCACCGCGCAGGATCTGCGCGGATTTCGCACCAATTGCTGCGGAGCACCCGGAAGAGCCGCAAAGTCCCGCGGCTTTTGCGGCGCAAATGGAAACTGAGACTTTGCAATTGGTGCGAAATCCGCGCAGATCCTGCGCGGTGAAGAGGGACGTTGCTGCCGATTAAGGTCAGTGCGAAAACGCCCGTAGTCTCTGGGCTACATTAGGGACCAGCCTTTGGGGCAGAGGCCTCCAACAGGGAGTTCATGAGCTACTGGTAGTTCACCACTGCTGCAGAATACCTGGTGCATCCCCTAAAATGCCCAGAGGAAGACTACAAAACATCTTTTATTTCATAAAACAAAAATAAACACTTTTATTTCATAGGATGTTTCTCGGTGCTGTTTAGCATAAAACTTCAAATATAACTTAAATAAGAGATTGGACAGCCTTGTTTTAGGCAGCTTGGGCACTTAGAGGTACAGGACTTGGGGTTGAAAAATAAGCTGAATTTCAGGGAGGAGGGAGGGAGAGAGAGAGAGACAGGAAGGCAGACAAGAGAGAGAGAGAAAGAGAAAGAGCGAGAGAGAAAGGAAGGAAGGAAGGAAGGAAGGAAGGAAGGAAGGAAGGAAGGAAGGAAGGAAGGAAGGAAGGAAGGAAGGAAAGAAAGAAAGAAAGAAAGAAAGAAAGAAAGAAAGAAAGAAAGAAAGAAAGAAAGAAAGAAAGAAAGAAAGAAAGAAAGAAAGAAAGAAAGAAAGAAAGAAAGAAAGAAAGAAAGAAAGAAAGAAAGAAAGAAAGAAAGAAAGAAAGAAAGAAAGAAAGAAAGAAAGAAAGATTCGGCTCCAATCCAGTCCATTGTGGTTCCAAATCAGTAGCTTCCAACGGATGACTTCGCTGTGGATGCTCCTATATCACTGTGCCTAACGTGATGCCAAAAAGAGACAGAACCAGCAAACCCCCAAGTACTACTCAGCCTTCCTACTCCAAATTCAAAAGGAAATGTCAACGCCAGCCCATGGAGACCATGATACTGCTGTATATCAAAATGAAACCTAATCATTGCACATCCTTGCAGATTCATCAATATAAGAACTTTTAAGAACAGGAAAAAGGCCAACCAATCTCATATATCAGCCACTTTTCGCATAAACTTTCCTGCAAGCTTTATCATTTTCACTAGCAATATTCAGTGATTTCGGTTTCACTGATAGTGCCAAAGTCCTTTTCCTTCTAGGCCTGTTCAGGCAGGAGCTTCTGGGCTCCCCTTGGCCACTGGAAAAGAGAAGGGAGCCACAACAGTGTCCCAAAGAGAGGCAGGGCCCCAGGCCAAACCTGCTGCCAACTGCAGAACACAGCTATATTCTATTGCAAGTTCCAAAATGGACAATCCAGAGGTAACTGTGAACAAATCTCATACTGGCCCTAGATTGTCTCGCACCCTAGGCAAGACTAACTTCTGACCCCCGCCCCCCCCCCCCCACTGATAACATCACCAAGTCACATAGGGAGCACCCAATTCAGCAACCCCAGAAGGCTGGCACCCTAGTCAATCACCTAGTTTGTCTAGTGGCAGAGCCAGCCCTGGACCCCAGCACAGGTTGACATCCCCATAGGTCTGTGGCTTCAGGAAGCACCTACTTAGGATTACAGGAAATCAAGGGCCCTTGGATGTGTTCTAACAAATTTGTAAGAAACCGTGTCTCCATAGTGATGCACCATACGTTTTATGGATAGTGAAGTGCAGGATGTTCTATGACTTTTTCAGCCCTGGGCATCTCACTTTGTGGAGGGAATATGTACAAGTGATTTGTACTTTCCATGTTTCTCCAGTTGCCTCTCAAATTATTCACGGACCATCCCTGCATGGGCAGATCACTTCTTTGATTACTGGTCAAAAGGGCAGAACTCCACTTTGGGATGTTAAAGAAGCAGTGCAGGAACATCGTAAGAGCAGTCCTGCTGGATAAGGCCAAGGATCACTGTCAACTAGCATCACACTTCCAATAACAGCAAAACATTTTTCTACTTTATTTATATCTGCCTTTCTATTATTTATATCTGTCCAGAAAAGGGCAACTAGAATGATTAAAGGGTTGGAACACTTTCCCTATGAAGAAAGGTTAAAACGCTTGGGGCTCTTTAGCTTGGAGAAACGTCGACTGCGGGGTGACATGATAGAGGTTTACAAGATTATGCATGGGATAGAGAAGGCAGAAAAAGAAATACTTTTCTCCCTTTCTCACAATACAAGAACTCGTGAACACTCAATGAAATTGCTGAGCAGTTGGGTTAGGGTTAGAGCAGTTGGGATAAAAGGAAGTTCTTCTTCACCCAAAGGGTGATTAACACATGGAATTCACTGCCACAGGAGGTGACAGCGGCTACAAGGATAGCCAACTTCAAGAAGGGATTGGATAAACATATGGAGCAGAGGTCCCTCAGTGGCTATTAGCCACAGCATATTATTGGAACTCTGTCTGGGGCAAATGATGCTCTGCATTCTTGGTGCTGGGGGGGGGCACTATGGGAGAGCTTCTAGAGCCTTTGCCCCACTGATGAACCTCCAGATGGCACCTGGGTTTGGGGGGTGGGGTTTTGCCACTGCGTAACACAGAGTGTTGAACTGGATAGGGCATTGGCCTGATCCAACATGGCTTCTTTTATGTTCTTATACTTCTCACTAAGATTCAAGGCAACAGGGTGTGACAGTCCATAAGCAATGCAATAAAAGTAGGGCTGAAGAAATCTGAAACCAAGCATGGCTCTAGGAAGCCTACAAGCAGAGTATAGAAGTCCAAGTTTCTCCCTGCTTTCCCTCCTCAGCAACTACTACATCCAGAGGTAGGCTGAGGGAGTATCCATTTAGCCAATGTAGCTATCAACAGAATAACCTTCAGTGAAGCTTTCTACCACCATCCTCCTTTGGAGCATCGAAGTGAATTCTGTAAGATAAATGCACATTTGTGTAAAGAAATTTCACGTTTTGTGAAGGACAGCAGGAAAGTCAAGTCACACATCCCATCCACACCAAAAGAAGAACACTCTCTCTAAGAACCTTGGTTGAATTTCCACTAATGACTTCCTGCCCACACTGAGATCATCTTTGTCCCCTATCATTCCATTCAGGATTGTCCTCTGGGCAGTTTCTTTTGCCCTGAGAAACTGAGCAAAAAACATACCTTCTTCTGGTCTTGGCCTGCCTGCCCATACTGACCAGCAGCTATTCTTCAACACCCAACTATTCCTTCACACTGTTTCCTTCCAACAGCTAGTCTGGGATGTTATTGCTTTAAAGTGAGCTTATCTAAACTAGAATAAGGGAGAGGGGAACTGCCTTAATTTTGGAAATGCACTGAAATGGGAATTAAGGGTCTGAGGACACAACTGGAACTGTCTACCCAAGGAGGTCAGGAAAGTCCCCACACACACACACTTCTATTATTTCACAGACTGTGCAAAACAGAAATATTGAGGCCACTTTTATAAAAGATTGGAACTATAGTATAATGGACCAACTCAGGAGGTCACTTTTGTAAGGGAACAGGATTGGAGGCTATTGCAACATTTGTTTCAGTACTTTGTTTTACTGCATTGTCTTCTACCACTGTGTTTTGCTTGTGTTTCTTCTTGTTGTTTAGACTTATTACACTGTTTATTGGAAGCCCATCATGTCTGATCCAATTAGGGTTGCCAAGTCCTCTGAATGCTCTGGTGGGGGGGATTTGGGGAGCATTCCAGGGGGTCCCCCTCATCTCAGGGTTGTGTGAAGTCCCCTCATTGCAGGGGACATTGTACAACGTCTCTGATGTGATGACATCACCCAGAAGCGACATTATCACGTCAGGGATGTTGCATGGGGGATGCTCTAGTTTTGGGACAAACTTTATGGTGAAATTGCATTTAGATCCAATTAGTTTTGGTTTTTTGTAATTCACCTTGAGACTCAAAAAGGTGGGCCATAAATGATGAAAATAAAAAATAAAATCAAAATGTTGACTCATACTTTATCACCTGACTACCAAGTTTTCTGCGGTCTGATTGATAAAACCATAAAAGGTATTGGGAAGAGGATTGTTCTGAAGCAATCACATGATCCTTGCATGCCTGAATGGCAACCACTACCTACCTTCAATCAATCAATAATTCATAAAACTTAACTTCTACCATTCCAGTTTCCTTCCACTGCTCCTTATTACCTATGCATTGTTTTGTATGGGTCACTTGTCCAGTAGAAAAAAGTCACCCTAGCAGACTATTATAAGCCAGAGAGCCAAAATTAATCAGCGTGCTTCAATTTTATTTTACATTTTTAAAAAAAGGCAAATAAAAAATGACAAACTCTTCATCAAACCACAACTTCAATCAAACTGCATTTCTTCTGTAGTAAAGGTAAAGGCAGTCCCCTGTGCAAGCACCAGTCGTTTCCGACTCTGGGGTACTGCCGGACAATTTCAGATGGGAGGCCAGAAGATTTCCACCTGTATGTCTTTTTTTCAAGTGTTCTGTTTGTAATGTTTAAATCTTGAAGAAGAAGGGGGAAAGAGCTACAGGGATCAGGACTGCAAGCAGCTTCCACAGCCGACACAAGCACTTGGAGGGATGCATGAACTTTGTATGGGCTACACATTCTCCATCTCGTGATAAAGAATTATGCCCAAATTTCCATCTACTTGTTTTAGTGCCTATAATAGGATCACCTGCGCTAAAAAGATACTGCAACGAACATACCAGGAGTAACAATGTCAGTGCAAATCTTTCGAGACCGATTCACGGCAGCGAACTAAATCAACATTAATACAGGTTATACGACTATAAGAAAAATAAACGTAAAACTGCCCCTGAAATGATTCTCCCATGGCCTAGTCCAGTTTTCCTCTGCACTCTCATGTCCCACTCTAGGATTTATGCCAATTTCTCTCTTTCGGGACTTTACAAGTACCTGAAACTGTCAAAGGTCCAAACTTCTTGAAGAAGTACGAAGATTTGGTGCAGATGATACCCAAAACACCATCAAATATGCAAGTTATGCAAATCTCATGGAAGTTTCTTACATTTTGAATACTGCTTTGGCTGTTTTAAGCAGCTAAAATACGGAGAATGTGTAAATCATGGGGACTTCAGTACTGGAAGAACACTGCAGTAAAGAAGACAAGCCGTTCCTGTCATAATAGGCAAATTACATAACCACATGCGAATTAATACTAAATCATGCATGTTTTAAAGTAATTCTCTTTCATTTTTGAGTACTATTTTGGCTGCTCTGCAGTGCAATCCTGTGTAGAATTGCACCCTGTTAAGCCCATTCACTTTGATGACATAGAAGGGTATAACTGTTTAAGATTTCGCTGCCAGTTAAATATTGTAAGTAAATCACAGGGACTTTTGTACTGAAGGTTAGGTATGAAAAGCTGTTCATCAGAAAATTAAGAACAGCACAGTTTTTGCAGGAGGGGCCAAAGTATGCATACTTTTTAAATCTGTTTTTCTGAAGGAGAGACAAGTCTTCCTCATCTGTGTTCACGTTCCCTACCAAGCCAACATAACAACACTTCTAAGAGTTTCTATTCAGGAGTAATTGCACAACAAATCCAGCATATCTAAACCTATATATTTTTGCACATGTACACTCTGTCTGCACCTTTATTCCCCAAATTACTATTTGAGAACTTAGTTTTTTTTTATTTTCAATCTGTGTTATGTGGCAAGAGGGAAATTACAGGCTGGTACTGGGTACCAAGGAGAAAAACTACCGGTTTTTATAAAGGAGAAGCAAGGGCTTGCAAAGTAGACAGAAGGTCCACCTCTTTTACACCTGAATGCTTACAAACGGAGGCTAGGACCTTTTAGGAATTTTATTTTAAAAAATAGAATTCAAAATTATAGCCATTATTGTAGTCCTTTAAAACTTTTACCCAGGTCTAGTAGCATGCAACAGTTATAAGAGTCTGTCACAAAACCATACTTGACTGTATTCCCTATCTTACCAACAAGCTAAAAATGTTAAAAATTCAGTTCGTGGTGGGCTGGACAATGAGGTGAGCTAACAGCAATGTGGTCAGGCGACTATTCCATCACAGAAATATGTTTGGCACACATTAACAGGGGCCAGGAATCATTGCCCAGGACAAGAGCGATCTACCTACCTACCTACCTAATTTACCTACCTATCTATATAATAAATGGCTCTGGCAGAGGTACATGAAAGTCCAGTCCTGCCAATGTTAAGCTCTTTGAAGTCCCATTAATTCCCACGAGGAAGCTACAGATGTGCTTAGTTTGCTCCCACTGAAAAAAAGAAATGGAACTAAACTGTGCTTAACTTTGGCTAGACCACGCCCAAAAGAGATGCCTTCTTTTTCTGATGTTGCAAAATTTGCAGCTCCAGAGGAACTCTCCCCACCAAAAGAAAGATGGTGAAACTCAACTGCTGGTGCTTCACTTACCAACAGTGGGCCAAAAGTGATCAGTTTGTTGATTTCCTCTTCCAATGCGACAGCAACTTGCTGAACAAACGGCAAGAAACTGAATCCCAGCCCAGCTAAGTGTTGAATATCTGTGCCTAAAACATCAGCATCATCATACGTGCCAAACCATACCTGAAACTGAAGGGAGTCTCCAAAGCAATTTTGCCAGTGCAAAGTTATAAATCTTAACACGCATGCATCCAGCTGCCTTATCCTTAACCAGACTTAATCAGTGGCCTGATCCATCAAGGTGAGTATTGTCTACTCAGACTGGCAGCAGCCCTCCAGAGTCTCTGACAGAGGTCTTTCACATCACTTACACAGCCTGTACTTTTTCACTGGTGATTGAACCTGGGGCCTTCTGCATGCAAAGCAGACGCTCTATCACTGAGCCATGGCCCCTCTTCAACATACACACATGAAACTGCCTTAGACCTTCCAAAGATCAGAATATCGATTCATCAAGGTCAGTGCTATCCACTAAAGACTGGCAGCAGCTCTTCAAAACAACAGCCAGAGATCTTTCACATCACCTACTACCTCTTATTCAAACTGTAGAAGCAGGGGATTGAACCTGGGACCTTTTGCACACCAAGCAGATTCTCCACCAACTGAGCCATGGGTCCTCCACACAGGGAAAGTCACAAATCCCACTGTGCAAAACCAATCCCTAAGGTGCTATAACACCAAGTGCAGCATTTTTCACAACTATACTATGTCTTGTGGACAAAGCTTCCAGAAACAGATCTCTTCTGGGGTCCTGGAAAGGCTATATATTTCCTCCTCCACATCTTCTTGCCTTCCTACCTGCAAAAATAGACATACCAAGGGGAGCGCTGCTTTTCCGGAACGGCCTTCATGATGATCTGCTATTCAGTTGCGATGCAACCGGTCAGTTTCCAACACTGTTGGGGGTTACCGTTGCCTTGTTTTCATATTTTAAACTCTTTTGTCTTTTGCACGATTCAAATCTGAACTAACAACCCATCTCCTTATAAAAGAACAAGTTTATCTAATATACTTTCCAAAGATAGAAGATTCAGCAACAGCAAGCACATTAAAAGTCCAATCTGGAGGATGGGGGAGGTATCTGTGAATAAACAGTTTGCTAGAAAAATTGCAGTTAAGCATCCCAAAACTTATTCCAAGTGGAGTACCTGGCTGTTCAGAAAACTGATACATGGAATGTGAAATTCTATATGAATCTGGATACAGGAATCATCAAGTTGGAAATGCTTTATGATCAGTCCTCTGTCTTCTTACTGAACTAGCAGCTGCAAAGAACCGGCAGTGAGACAGAATGAATCTGTAACTGAACCGAATTATGTGCTTTTCATCTTTCACTATGGTCGCTGGCAGAAAGTGTGTGTGTGTGGGGGGGGGGGGACTTCATATCCAGAAGTTAACTTCTACCAGTTTTTATTATTCTAGCAATGTTCTTCAGGTGGTGTTTTTCTCCCCCTGCTGAAACCTGGAGAAACACAGACGACACCTATTCATTCTGAGGTGACCATCAAACATCCATCAGATCATAAACAGTCTCATGACCAAGGTCTGACTGTCAATGGAGCATTTTACCCTTTCTTCAAAAGTTCCATTTTTCATCACCTTTCCTAGAATAACTCAGTTATTCTAACATTGCAACTAGATCTTCCACAGAACTGGACAGCTCGCAACTTTAACGGACTCCTTCCTTTCGTTCTTTTCACTCCCAAATTATACACATATCTAAAGTTAGGTTTTGGAGAATCCAGCTTTTTCTTGTTAAGACATATACATATTTCCTATAAGCACAAACTTGACATTCCAAGGATTTTAAAAATATCATACACTGTTTTTTTTCTCTTTCCTTTTACTTTGATACCAAATTCCTTGCACCTGATCTAAGAGCGATTACATAAGGGCAGAAACTGAAAGGTGTGAATGGAGATTTTTGTTTCAATGCCATTCAAAAAAAAATTCATTGTCTTCTACTAACTGTAGGTACATCTATTCAGAAACCAGAAAAGGCCTTTTAAAATAGGATTTTCTTAACAGCTAGCACATCATGGGAAATCAGAAGATGCTATTTAAAAACAAATTGTAAAAGAATGCTCCTTATTCAAACTGGAGAAATATCCTGAGTTTCCTTGTGGCATTTTTTTGAGGAAAAAATAAAGTTCATATAAATTCATCTGAATGCTTTTTTTCCCCCTATCAGAAGCACTCCAAGACACCTGTGTGCAATTCACATTTTAAGCAAAAGACAACATTCACAGACAGGAGGTGGGGGGAGGCAAATGAGTCTCTTATGCCTCACTCGAGGGAAACTTGTGCTTGTTTAAGGAACAGTACACGCCATGTCAATGCACTGATAGATTGTATAGGTCTGTTCTAATGCAAATGCCCCTGGTCACCTTCAGCTCCCACGGTACATAAACAAGCTAGTGTGTCAGCTTTCTTTCCTGAAGAACCAGCAGTTTCTGAGCTCAGCATAGCTGCAAGCAAAAGCAACGTTCCTAATATTGCAACTTGCTAACTTCTCCGTCTCTTTTAATGAACAGTGCTGCATTATGGCATCCAGGCATGGCCAGATATATGCTTGCATTTCGTCACATCTCTATGGACTGAGGACAACTCTGGACGGTTTGGAGCACTGGCGAGACCATGTAGCCAGAAAGTTAAGAAACACCCTGGAAGTCCCAGATCTTTCAACCCCATCGCAGCCAGTGGATATATCCAGAACAAATGCTTCCAAAATATTCTCCACACAGACTCACTCTACAGAATCCTGCCCCTGCAAACATGTTTACAGAACGATGCCTTCGGATGGAAATAATTTGGGGGCAACAACAAACTCTAGGAGTACAACGGTCCACGTGTCAGAAATGTTCCATACTGCCTAAAGACAGCATTCAAACAGTAAATAAAAAGAACGTTCAACTCACTGAATAGTGAGTATTTATTGTCATGAGCTTTCTATGGGGATAAATACAACGAAGCACCTGAGAAATGAGTACGAATCCATAATCACAGAAGGCGGAGAGGTCTGACAACAGACATCAGATTATGCGTTGCAATGTATATTGTCTTTGAAACAGCATTATGGGCAAACTAACTTTACAGAGACGTGCCAAACTGCAGCAAATACCGGACTACCATTATATTGGGGCATTTCACTTCTGCCTGCTACAGTAGAAAAAGAACAGAAATATGACAGAGGGTTTGCTATAAAAGTGACTTAAGACTACAGGAAAAGAAAGCAAAACCGGGAGGCGCGTTTTCTGTGAAGCTGTTAACGGGTGTTCTCTCCACAAATCAAGCCACAATCCTACGCTGTCCAAGTTGAAAATGGAGATGCTCCATCTCATAGAATTAAGGCCCAAATGACCGCTAACACTTGGGCACCCTTCAATCAACTTGAAGCCCATACAAAACCCAGAATGTTCAGAAAACACAAACCCATTTTAAAAAAAATAGAAGTGGAATTTAAAGAATAGGTATTTCGGGGTTGTTGTTGCTATTGTTTTTAAAGACCATGGGAAAATTTAACAACTGCCAATGTTAGTGTGCTGCATTTGTGAGTCTTAAGAGCTCTCTCTTCTTGGGGCGGTGGGAAAACAAGTTAATTCATAGGACACATAAGGCTTGCAATTGTCAAAGAGGGAGACATGTCAATGCTATCATTATCAAGGCAGATCGGCCAAGCGTTTAATGGTAGAATCTGGAGACGTTCACTCTCCACTATCAGGAATGACCTCATAACTAAAACAGCCCTGAGCACATAGGGACACACAACTGCGTCCACTTGCCCACTTCTAACACTTTTGATCTCCCTATATCAATTGCGTCACCGCCAAACCCCCTTCCCCACCAACGCACAGTCTTCAAGAAGGCAAATAATGTTTTTCTGACTTTATAACAATCACCCACGTAGAATTCTTTAAAACAAATTATTTGAAGTAGTCCATGTAAACAGAACCCTTCTGCAGAAACACAACAGAATTTGTAAAAAGAACAGTCAGTTTGTTAGGGAGTGATATCTGTCAGCTCTTCATAAACGTACATCATGATTTGAGATGTTTCTTATTACTCCAGCAATCTTCACTCTTGGCTACTGTAAGAGGGTGAGGTGAAAGAAGACATACAATTAGAAACCAGTCCCCTAACATTTCACATTAAATGCTAGACTACCCAGTCCTATGTACACCATGCACAGGACCACGACGCTACACAGTGATACGGACACACAAACCTCTGAGAGGAAACGGAGTTCCTTATGAGCTATTCAAAGATGAGATGGATTTCACAGCAACACTTTTCTGTCTCCCTAACAGCAACTAGGAACAGCCCCAATTCCACCAAATTATAACATTTGCTAGGCATTTTTATCCATACACGCACACAATAGTTTCACAGCAGGTATACGCTGGCACTACATAACAAAAACATCACTTTATATAAGCATAAGGAGGGGGGGGACTCACACAGACAACCTCAGAATCTCTCGGGCTGCCTAAATATATATATATATCTCTGCCATTCAAAAGCCACCGAAGAAACCACGCCGTGAATCCCAGATCCATCTCACAGCTCTGTTGCCTGTTATTTGCACAAGCTATTGATGCATTTTTGCAGGTCACTTACTTTTCAGTTACGTTTGAACCCTGAGTAATCACGAAGATCGACGCAGCTGGCTTTGAGGGGGGGGACACTTCTAGAGGGGTTTTTTTCTGATAGGGTTTGCAAAGAAGTTTCTTTCAGAGGGCAAAAGAAGAAGGGGAAAAATCCAAATTATGCAAATCTGCTCTCCGGTAGGCAGTGAATATTCAGTCAGACGGTGATATTGTAAATACTTCTATCCAACACCCAGACCGGGACAGATTTATGAAGCAACGTCACCAGAGCGCCTCAGCCTCTCTCTTTGCTAAAAAAGCATCTTGAAGTTAATTACAGCTGTCAAGGTCCACCATCAGGACCACAGTGGGTCCCCGTCCACTCTCTCATTCAGGTTTACTATTTCAACATCAAACCAGCCAGGAGAAGGGGGGCGGGGGTGGGTGGGAATCTCTCCCTTTTTCTTTTTTTTTCTGTACACTTCTAGGGAGAGCTCTCCTCCAAAGTCACTGAACAATGAACAAAGATTGGCGTGATCAGAAGAGGGACAGGAAGAGAGAGAGAGGAGGGAGCGACTCTCCAGCAGAAAATAAAATCAAATCCAGTGGAAAGGAGTAAAAATACAGTTGCTAATATTAAACTAGGGAAGAAAGCATGCTTGTCCAAGCATGAATTTGTGCAAAAGCCAGAAGAATTGGGGGGGGGGGGAGGGGAGAAAGAGCTAAATGCAGCGCCTCGCCTTATTTTCAGCCTTGAATGAGCCCAAACAAGGCTCCTAAACTTAATTATGACACTTAAAATACGCTCCCTCCCCACCATCACGCATACACCCAAGCAGGCTCCGGCGCTGCTATCTGTATCATCCAAGGCACATCAATTCAGCAAAGACGGCCCCTGTTGGAATGATTTTAAACTGCACAGAAAAATAAAGATGGGGGGGGCACAGAGAGCTTTAAAAGTACATCCCGGGTAAGGCTGCCCTGCAATAAAAAAAAAATGCCCCCCCTTATAAAACTCTCCCAATTTTCCCCAAATCGACTTCCTTCTTGCACGTTTATGTTCTTCCTTGGGGGGGGGGGGAGATTTGTTGGGGAACAGCAAAATAAAATCAAGAGGCAAGCAAACATCGCACCACCGAAGAGAATCCTCTCTCTCTTCCCCGCCCCCCCCCCAAAAAAGTGAAAATGAAGGGCTCTGACAAACTCACGTCTCCCCCGAGACACTCTTACAGACACAACAATATCCGCTCGTAGAAAACAAAACAAAACCCTTCGACAATCGCGCCCGGCCGGCGGCCACCTCAAACAAGCCTGCATCTTTAGGTTTTGTTTTGCAAATTTCTATCTCCCCTTTCCCCCCCCCCCCGCTTCCCCGCCAGCACCCAGACTGATGGAACGCCCAGGACTTACTATCCCCCCCCCAAAAAATGCACTGCTATTCTCCCCCCCCCCCCAGCAAACGCTGATCCGATTCACCCATCCAGAGTCACTGAAAGTCCAAGAGTTTTTCATTCGTAGAAGAGAGGCTTAAACTTTTTTTTTTAATGGCAGACAAGGAACTCTCCCACCCACCTGGTGCTTGAACGCGGACACAAATTCACAATATCCTGCAAACTTTCCTAATCTTCAGGCTTCTTCCTCCCCCCCCCCAATACACACACCACTTGCTCTCTTTCTCTCCTTCTCTCTCTATTGCAAACTACATACAACGCGGCAACAGATGGGCGCGTTGAAAGCTAGCTCCCCCCCCATTTCAGCATCAAAGCATTCTCTCGTATTTTGCTTTTCTTAAAGTAAGTTTTCAGTCGTTTTTTGTAAAACACAAAAATTGCAGGGTTTCTCCCCGCCCCGACCGCAATAATAATAATAACTGTTCTTAAAAGTCTACGCTTGCTGTTCCCATTGCTGCAAAAAAAATAAAAAAAAAGTCTAGGGAGGAGAAAGAGAGGAAAGATCAATGCAACCCTCCCTCCCGCTCCGCCCGTCCCCCCACCTCACCCCACCCACCCCCGACTTGAGCAGCCGCTTCAATCACAACCCACGTTCCCCAAGTCGCCCCCCCCCCAGCCATAAAATTCTCCCTCCTGCAAAAGAGAAGCTCGCGGCGCCTTCTCCATAATTCACAAGCAACGAGCAGCTAGTTTATCCCCCCCCCCCTTTGGTTCCCTCCATGTAAGTTTCCTTTTTAACCTGTTACTTTGAGGTCGCGTCTTCAAAATGCCCCGGATTTCTCGCTGGCAGGTGCCTGCTTCCTGCGGGGGGGGGGGGGGAGTCTCATGCATCTATCTATCTTCCTTCCTTTCCCATTTCTCTCCCCCCCCTCCCAAGCTGGTTTTTTCTGCTCAAAATGCTTTTAAACTGATCTGAAATCCAAGTGTAAAGCGCGTCCCCGCCCCGCGTTCCCTCCTCCCGGGGCTCAAATGCCACAACGTTACCTCCAAAGCATTAAGCCCCGGTCGCGCTTATTCATAATCAGAGGTCGATTAGAGCACAAAATGGCAGGGCTCGCTTCAAAAAAAGAGAGAGAGAGAGAAAAGGCAAAGGGGGGGGGAGGGAGAAAAAAAAAAGCAAACGCGAGAGAGACCAGTGCAGAAGTTTTGACACATCCGAGACACAATGGAAGCTCAACTTTGATCGCTGTTCTTTGGGTGTGGGGTGTTGTTGCTGTTTTTTAAAGGTCGCTGCTGATTCCTCTTCCTCCCCCCCATCCTCTGATTATTTACATCCCGGTTTGCCGCTGAAGAAAACCACGCGGGGGGGGGGGGGAGAGAGGTGGATAAGCCACCCCAACACTTTGGAGGGGGCCCGGCAGACGTCACTTTCTGCAAAGTTTACATCAACAACCTCCCCCCCCCAAAAAAAAGAACGTACCCCCCCTCCCCCTAAGAAAAAGTTTCTAGCCAACTTCAAAGTGCATTGCTTAAGAAAGAGGAGCAAGCGAGGCCGGGCGCAATCCAATATCCGCGGCGCTTAAAAAGCCGGCTCAACTCTTTCCCCCTTTCTTTTCTCTCTCGCCGCCCCCCCCCCCCTCCGCCGCCCGCGAAAGTAACGGATTTAAAGAGAGACCCAGGCAAAAGCGCCGGCTTTCTCTCTCGCTCTCCTCCAGGCTAAGTTGTATAGCGCCATGCAATGGCTCCTTCCTTAGCTGCTTTCATTCTCTCGCTCTCTCTCTTTCCCCCCCCCTTGACAGCCTTTAGCTTACAAACGTCACTGCTATGGATATTTAATTATACTGTATTTTTTTTAATCACGCAGGCCCCGTTGCGAGGATGCAAAAAAGGGCGAAAAAATGAAAGCGGGGAGGGGGGGGGGGGGTTGCAAAAAAATCACTCCAAACTGACTTTGGCAACGTCGGGGGGGGGGGTGCGAGCGCCCTTGCTTTGCAACAGAGCAATAAATGCACTCTTATCATTTCCCCTTCTCTCTCTCTCTAATTGTATGTTTAAAAGAAAACAGCGCGGAGGGGGGGTCTATAGAATAAATCGGGGGGGGGGGTCCCCCCTCTTTTGTCTTTCCTTACCTTTCCCCAATTTGTTTTGTAAAGCCAAGCTGGGGGGAGCAAACTCTCCAGCACGTAAACGAAGCGTTGCAAAAAAAAAAAAAAAAGGTTGTGTTCAATGAATAATGAAGCATATTCCCCACATGATTGACTTGATCATTTGCTCGGGTTGGAAGGGGGGGTGCGAGAGAGAGAGTGGGGGGGGGAGAGGAAAGTGGTCAAGGGGAAACTCTCCCGCTCGGCCACTCGGGCCGGCTCTCCAAAATCTTGCCCGGCTATCCCTTAGGAACCCGGAGGGGGGGGGGGGAGAGCAGTATCAGCCTCGTCTGCTTTTTTGTTTTTTTTTTCAAAAAGACCCCCCCCCCCCCTTTATTATTATTGTTTTTCCTTGATAGCGATCAGGCAAACATCGCAAGACATTCCCGGCTGTCGGCTTGGACTCCCCCTATCTGGTAGGTGAAATGCATTGTACCATTTCAAAAAAAAAAAAAAAAATGAAGGCACACACTCCATTGTCGTCTTGGCATAATTCACAGCAACTAGATAGGTCTTGCGGCATTTAGCTTTGATGAGCCAAATGCTCAACCCCTTG